>NC_064853.1:16986162-17238662 GCF_024139225.1 Suncus etruscus
CTCCTCTAGAAGAGGAAAGATTTAATGTCTTAGTCAACGGAGTCCTAAGTCTTTACCACTACACAACAGTCTCAAGTCCACACAGTGTGGCAGACACACACTCTCCCAGTGGTCCTTGAAACCTGAAAGCCCTGTGAACACTGCCACATGGCATTGTACAGCTCCTCTGAGACTTCTCAGGGGGGAACACTGGAAACAAATGCTGTTGGAAGGAATTCCACAGAAAACACTGGGCAAAAGGAAAATTGCAAAAGAACGCAGAGTTAACCTCTCCCCAGTTCTAGATGGGAAATGAATTATTCAAAGCTGTGTACAAACAGAAAGGTTGCAATGAAGGGAGGCAGGATCTTCCTGAGAAAAGGTAGTAGCAACACAGCAACAGAAGGCAAAAACACAGCAAAGTCAAAGAAATTTCCACCTGTGGAAGAGCCTACTCACAGTTGTTCATAGCCCCTCGGAATTCCCCAGGCATGACCTTGTCATGTCTTTAAGGAGAGAATGAAGAATGACACCCCCAAATTCTTAGGACTCTTGGAGAAGAAATCCAAGCAGAGCATCAAATGTTACTCAACAGTTTCAAGTAACCATGCTTTGTCAAACCAACCACGTGATTCAAGTGCAGTTAAATATAAGTTTCTATTTCTGTTTTAAAATAAAAAAGATCAGAAATCTGAATCTGGAAAAGCAAAATCTCTTGCAGGTTTAGAAAGCATATACAAAATCTGGCAACAGAAAACACTGTTCAGTGCTACCATCTGCTTCCTGGCACACTGAGGAAACTTTTACTAACAGCAACATTTTCTTACATTAAAAAATCTACTAATTAGCTTTGCTGCAATAAAAAAAATAATAATAATAACCTTTGTATGCACGCAGATCAACAAAGTACTGTTTTGTTGACTGTTCCCTGCTGTAAAGGCCAAGGGTATTTCCATGGGAAAGCCCCCTGACCGCCATACCCTTCCTTTATGATTCCTTGTTTCATCTAAAACAAGTGTTCATAAATGAGAGCTTGAACAGGAGAGCAACAGAGAGGAATAGCTTTAAGGTACTTGGCTTATGTATCCAGAACAAGAAAACCAGGTTCAGAATTAGGGACACAAGGGAAAACTCAGAGAACCTGGGTCTCATTTCTTTCACCACTAAGACTGAAATCCCACAAGCTCTAAAACCCCTCAAGTTCTTTCATGGATTAGGTTTAAATCACATTTTCTGATGAGCTGTAGGCAAGAAGGCAGGTGTGTCAAAGAGCATCGCCTGTCCCTGGAACAATGCGAGCTATTCTCGAAACCATGTCCTCTACTGATAAGAATATAATAAATTATTTAGCAATGGAGAACAGGGTGGCAACTATCATTCCTTAGTAACAAGCTTAAAAAATGATTTCATCAGCAGAATTTCACAGACAAAAGCAACCAATACTAGGATAGACACCACTTGGAATTCAATGAAAACTACAACTGTGGAACAAGTCCTACTGTGTGCTCATGAGCCATGAAGATGATGCCAAGGACCGGAGGCTCCCCATACTTGGACCCTCAGTAAAGCCATACTTCAGTGAGCCACAATCCTGAAACTATCTGTAACTCAAGACTGGATAGTGGCTGACAGAACAAAATCTCTGGCCTCAGCATTCTGAAAAGTTTGCTTGTAATATTTTCCAAGGAAATATCAAAAAGAATACAAACACTTTTTTTTTTGAGAGGGTGGAATGACATGGGAAGTAGAGACAGCATGCCTTCCAATAGAAAGTAAAGAACACTAAGTTGAAGGCAGGGCAAGCATAGACATGAGGGAAAAGGTGTGGAAAGCTGAAACTGTTCAAACTGTGTAGACGCGACCTTTCAGTGAAAAATATCTAAGGCTGAAGTAGTTCAGGCTGGCTCTCTGCCTTGATCAAACACATTCTCAGTTAACTCACCACTTCCATTTCTTTAGGGTTTTTTTTTTCTTCCTGTACTCAAATATAGGATGATCAACCACAAAGTCAAACATCCCTCTGCATTCCTGCCTACAGAATGGTAAAGGAAATATGGAAAAGCCCAAACAACATAGGCATTTCTTTCACCAGCCCATACCACTATTTCCAGAGTACCCCACAACATGCATATAATAGAATAGTGTCCACTGCGGGCTGTAATCCTCCACTACCATCATAGTCCATTAATTAAGAATGCTCACTTAGCTCTCAAAACTTTCTAGCAAGTTTCTGAAAACTCTGGTCCATTTATACCATTCTGGTTTTACTTTTACCCTCTGATTCCAATCACCAACATAGACGGAGAAAGTCAATGAAGTCTTCCACATTCCCCAATGATTTCATTTATATAGTGCAGATCCTCAGCCTGAATGTAGATGGCTCCATGAAGAAGAGAATGAAAGCAGAGTCCTTTTCCTTACCATTCCTTCCTCTGGCCCCAAGATTTGGGTAACCAAGCCTCGGCTTCTAGCTTATTTCTCCCTGGGTATGACTGCAATCTCCCTTCTTATTACCTGCAAGGTACCTGAGATATAAATTCTTGCCCCCAGAAATATTTTTCCGAGTCAATACTCAATCTCCAAGGAGTAGAGAGAACTATTGAAAGTTAGGACCAACCTGGGCAAGTCTTTTAAATAATGCTGAGCCCAGAGAGAACATCTAAATTTGAGATTTTTTTTAAATCACCTGACACAAAATCCAGTCAGAAAACATGTCGAATGTGCAAAGAAAAGCACAACTTTCTTCTCTTCATTTAAGATGAGTAAATATCTCTTCCAGGGCTTACACAGATCAGATTAGATAAAGTAATACTTGAAAACAAATCAACCAAAATTAGTCTCAAAAAGGGACTCAAGCCACTCAAGAGGCAATAATAATCATCGTTCTTTGCAAATGGTTGGGTCTTAGAATCTTTAAAAGCATTTTATGTCCCACATAATGGAAGGAATCAAAATTAGGTGACAAATGCCATGGAACACAAATTGTCTTGGCTTCTTTCAGCAAAATAATGTCTATACTACATGGTGGTGGTCTTTTACCATTTCTGAAGCCCTCCTAATACCAAGTCCATGTAGTATTCCGCAAGTAGAAATACTTCACTAAGTGCTGGAGAAGTGACATAGCCAAATTTGTATTTGAGTCTTTATAGAGCTACCAAAAGAACTGATAAAGTTTTGCCTTAGAAGTTACATATTGTTGATACCTGACTTCACACAACAAAACAGCTTTTAGCTTGGACATGAGATTGGCATAATTGTGGACACTCTTAAATTTTTTAAAAGCCTGACCTAAAGTTGAGAATGCTATTTCAAAAAATAGCCGAAATTTCAAAAAATGACTTGTTTTTATACACTATATTCACATTTTATTAGACTGACTTATTAACACTGTGTTTAGATTCCTCATAAGCGATATAAAGTCATATTAATGATAAAATAAAATAAAACCGCTTTGCAAGGCAAGCAAATACCAATGACACTGGACCTGTCCATGATCAATCAGTTAACCTCAGGCCAAGACAGGCACATTCCTATTACATCCCTGATACTTCTTTTTCCAATTCTCTAAATGCAATAAATTCTCGCTAGATAAAGAGATTCACCTTGCAAGAAAAAATAAATATTATTTGTGAGTCTGCTAAAATAGGTGGTTAAGCTACAATTAAAAGAAAGGAACATAGAAAAGGCAGTCCCTTAAGTAACAACATTCAAATTCGTCTCTGAAGTTCGAAGGCTTTCATTAACCTACCAAATTTATGCCAAAGTTGCATCTTTTTTTTTTTTTCACAAACAAGGGCATATGTGAGCACACACAAGCAAACACAGATACAAGGGCAGACACAAGCTCAAATTGACACAAAAGCACACGCAAGTCACTGTTAACTCACTTGTGCATTTCTCTTCTGAACACATAATACACACACACACACACACACACACACACACACACACACACACACACACACACACACACACACCCTTAAATCAGAACTTGAATTCAGAAGATTCTTATTCCCTGATTTAAATTCCTTGGAATTTAGGGGAGAATCGAGTGTTTAGCACTTAGTGGGCCTGGTTTAGATTCTACCTTCATGAAAGGAGAATAGTCACAGCCAGCTCTGTTCCTGAGGGAACCTGAACCCTACATTCAAAATCAAAGGCAAAGCACCAATTATACCCAAGTGCAGCAAAACACCCCACAAACTCCCTTTCTGCATGAGAGGGGACTTGGAGGTCATAGGAAGCTACGGTCCATGTCAGAAGCCTGGTCTCCCAGTCTACTTCCAATGACTCTAGCTCCAAACCTTTCTGAACCAGTCCGTTTCTCTGTGAATGTTGGGGAGAAGGGGGTGGTTTTCAATTTCTCACTGCAGAATCCCATACAATTCTCTGCCCTGGCTTTGTAATCCCTATAGTAGCCCACTTTTCACAGCATAGCATACCAAGTGATTCACCCATCCCAGGAAGATGGGGAATGAATATAGACAATCTCCTTGGTCTGCCTTCTTTCTGAATTCTGGGGGTTTATCTTTCCACATGTCAGCTTCCACCCCTTTCCAGAGAAGGAGAATGAAATACACCATGCCCAGGGGCTTAAAGAAAATTGTGGGATTTCTATACTTACTCATTGTTCAAGTTTTTATTTTAAATACCCAAGAATCCCTGCATATTGAAGATTAAACATTTTTTAAATGCTAGAACACGGAGTTCTTTTTTCAAACAATTCAAAAGCCAGGGGCATACTGCTGACACAGCAACACTATGGTCGCAGCGAGTCTGTGGGAAATGTCAAATTTATGGTCCTGGGGGTGATTGCTGGACGGTTTTGTGGTGTGTATGGTGTTTTGTTTTATTTTGTGTGTGCTTTTTCTTTTCTCTTTTGAGCCTCTGACAGAAACAGAGCTCTACAAACTTTCTGGCGATCTCCCAGGAAAGCAGAAGGATGCTGTATCCTCTACTTCCCCTGGGATCTAATGAAATATACAGCCTCTGGGCTTCTTTCAATTTGGACTTTCAGATTGCTAAGCCAGTGAAAAGGGGATCCTAGCTGTCACAAACGTCACATGCTCGGGGTCACCTGCTGCTCGGGGGTTCTCATGCCAGTTGTTGACATAATAAGCACCCCTTACACTTTAATTACAATTCACAGTGTGCAAACTCTGCAATCTGCTTTAAGGCAGACTGTCTTTTAAATCAGCACTAAAATTCTATTACTAATATGGCAGTGCCACGCAGCAAGGCAAGGGTGTGTCCAGCTTACTAACTCTAGGCGCAGAGCTGCCATTTGGGGAAGATGGGGACAACACTTGCCAGAGATAAAATGGTGCTGCTGGGTTTTGGTTTACAATCTGAGGCTTTAACTCTGCTCCGAGTTTTCTTATGGCTAGGCACAAAAATGCAATGCCATGCACTTCATGAACAGCAGTGTGATACTGGGATAGCTAGCATTTTTTTTTTACTTGAGGTCTGAGCAAGTCTAGAATATCTCACCTATGCAATGGAACAGATAAAGGCTTTCAACTCAAGAAGTTTCTAGTTCTCTCATCATATCCCCTCAAATCCATGGCAATGCTAGAAATATCCATCAGTGCTTCTAGAGCCATGGAAGTGCTCCATAACTTAGTAGGACTTTGCTAACTATAGACCCTTGTGGGCTATGTTCCAGCCCCGAGAAAATGTGAAAGGTAATTTCAAAACAGAGTTCATTTAAAATAATATGGCAGTGCAGGGGGTTGTTTAAAAAGCTCTAGCACATAATTAGAATCAATTGTTTTCTCCAAAAACAACAGTAGAAATTAGTTATAATTATATTATAGAAGTCCCATAAACATAGGTAGGCTAACCTTGGAATGAACTGTCTCAATGTGCTGGGAACTATGGTCCTTGTGTTCAGTGCCATAGTTATGGAAAAGGAAAGGCCTAAAACAAAGCCATACATAGTGCCTTAATGTTTATAAAGTCTGGCTCTGACACCTTTGCAGAGCTACAGGTATGGCCAAGGAACAAACACAAGTCAGGCAAAATAGAGGAAATCCAAACGCACAGAAATAGGAAGTAGATCTTTAAAAATAATGCATCTCCCCTTTATCATTTTTGGTGCTAGGTCAAAGCAATAACCACAACAATCAAAGACATAGAACTTGTCTTATTTAGACATGGATATTCTAACAGTAAAAACAAAAGCATTTTTCCCACTGACTTTTGAACATAGAACTTGCTTTGGGAGAAGTTGGTCTCTTGGATTCTGTGTTCCCAAAGAATAGAGAGCATTTTCTTTTTGGACACTTCCAATCCTCACAGGTTCGCCCACAACACAAAAAAACCATCTGAGTTTCATTGTTATAGTCCCCTTCTGTGAGTTCCTCCCTTCTCAGAAGACAGGAGAAACCTCACTTTACTGTTCAATCACCCACTAACCTCTGACCAATTTTGTTAGCACTCAGAGATGCCATATTCTCCAAGTAAGTTCTCCATGTTCTCCAGCAGCTAAGTGCATCTTAAGGGCAAGTTCATCTTAAGGACAAGTTTGGTCAGGTACCCTGGTTCACATGTGACTGAGAGACATGCTTGGTTTTCCTTTCTTTCTTGCTAAGAACAAACTTCTGGCATTGTAGCCCAGGCTTGCCCCTGGAAACTCATGTCTGTTCAGAGACCTCCCTGAGGCTACCTTCTGGTCTGGATTCATTTCACCTGCCCCAGTACCCCAGCAAGTGAACTTGCCCATGACCTATTGCTCCATTAGGTTATCTCCCAAAGATAGGGCCTATCATCAGACCATATTCAACCTCATCTGACTGAATTAAGTTTCTTCATGGATCTCTAAAGCTTGATCTGTCAAAACTATTACTCTCACAAAATCCTGGTTCAAGTACTGGCCCTTTAGGACTCTCCTATTCAAGACATGAGCCCTATCTGGTAAATGGCCCTCTTTCCCTCAATAAGAATAAGACCATTTATAAAACGCTGAAAAGAGATTTTTTTTCCCAATATTTTTGGAGCTAAAATTTAGTTTCAGAAGCTAGATAAAGAGAAAATTTTCAATGCAACGTATATCCCTTTAAGCATTTTCACTTTAAAAACACATTTACTTGTACATATCTTGACTGATCAATTATTTGGATTGGTTTCGTTTGGTTTGAGGCTATACCCAGCAGTGCTCAGGGATCACTCCTGGAGGTGCCCAGGTACCATATGATATGCCAGAGATTGAACCCAGGTTAGCTGTGTGCAAAGCAGGTATTTTACTCTCTGTACTATATTTCTAGTCCTGATCTTTTATATAATAACTCTAATGTCTAATGAAACTATTTACTGCATCAATTTTCTTAAACCAGCCACACTTTTCACGTCTTGTGTAAGATTTCTAGCTTTGTCTTTAAGGAAAAGGAGAATGTCAAGATTCTTCTAAAACGATCTGAGCACCAAATGCTTTCTCTCTTTTTCATCAATGTCTCTAAACTTTTATAGATGAGATACCTCTCTCACATTTAACACGATAAAAAGAAAAAAGTGTCGCTATTCACCTCTACCAAGTCATTTTAAAGTACTGGCTTTGCTTCAAACAAATACAACCTTCTTTTTCATTTTGCTCAATTATACCAACAATTGAAAGAAACTTAAATGATGTCATAGCAATACCAACGATGCTAATATAAACAGGCCTCTTACAAGCGTACAAGGAATCAAACGTAAACTGGCACTAGAGGATGCTAACAAGTAATTTACTACTGTACCCTGCAAGAGCTGGGCATACACCAGTATGTTACAAAGAAAAGGAGGAAGGTCAAGAATTAGTTCTCAAGCACCAACTCAAACCCCTACTGCTCTGCCAGTGACACTGACATTTGTGGTCCCTGGTGCCACAATGGTACTAGTGATCGCCAACACATGGCAAGAAGTAAGTGTGAACACCACCAGAAGTAAGTACCACTGTCATGTGTACAAGCACTGCAACAAAGCATGTGATCCCTGACGTTAGAACCAATCAGGCAGGTGACCACTGTAACCAAGAATGTACAAACCTGACCATCACAACAATATTAAAAAGAAAAAGGGAGCAGCCACACAGATACCACAATCATTCTGAGGTTACTATCACTACTGTTTCATGCAACTGTAGTCATTTTCAATAACAAAAGCCTTCATCTGTTTATCATCTTTTTTTTTGGTTTTCGGGTCACACCCAGCAGTGCTCAGGGGTTCCTCCTGGCTCTATGCTCAGGAATCGCTCCTAGTAGGCTTGGGGAACCATATGGGATGCTGGAATTTGAACCACCAATCTTCTGCATGCAAGGCAAACACCTTACCCCCATGCTATCTTTATGGCCCCTTTTTATCATCTATTTATCACTTTCTATTTATCATCGGTTAATTTAGGACTAGTTTGTTTTTCATAGGCTTCCAAAGAGATATGCTCCTTACTTCCTTTTCTGTCTGAGTATAAACAGAAAACCCCTACTAACTGCCTAAAAATCAGAATTGCCATCACATGCCAGCCAAGTTATTTACATGCATGCAACTTTCCCCAGCTGCTTTTGCAAAGTAAATATTATTAGCTTATTTCGGCTCGAGGGAACCACAACACTAAGAGAAAAATTGGGGAGTCAGAAACAGACTAACTCCAAACTCAGTCTTTCCCATTTTGAAAAGTTGTGTGTGTGTGTGTGTGTGTGTGTGTGTGTGTGTGTGTGTGTGTGTGTGTGTGTATGCTTAAAGCATGTGCTTAAGGCATACCAGAAACTAGAACTTTCCTTTCCAGTGAAACTACTTGCAGAGATGTATGCATGTTGGTGTGCGCACAGCACATACACACACTTTGCTTAAATCAATTTCATGTGCAAAAGAAAAGTGAGCCAGTCTAAGTTATTAAAAGAAGCCTTTGAAGTGAGGAGCAATGATGTGTGAAAGATACCACAAAAGTTTATTTAAACAAAGAACAAGCACGGAGGGATAAAACAAAAGTGAAACTAAAGGAAATGAAAGCTCTCCATCGCTCCCATCTTTTCTCTGTTGTATGTGAATTTGTCATAAATTGGAAGGACAAAAAGAAAAAAGATGTCTGGAATTTATGGAATATCCTAAAGTATAAAAAGTTTAGCCTAATATACACACATATATATGAAATATATGTGTATATAGTTCAGCTGAACCAGACCCATGTGGATTTCCAATAAGTTTTTCTATGTAAAAACACAAATACATTTCTTTAAGGTTCTTTATTTTAAATGTAACCCCTTACCTGTAAGAAAAGCAGTTTCAAGGGAAGACTTAAATATTTTTATAGTATTTATTTTAGTGGCATGCTATGAAAGCAAAACCGTCGATTTGGCATCAGAAAAGGGAAAAGAGGCCTTTTCATTTCATATCCAAATGCAATGCAAAACCTTTCAGTAACTCAATCTACATTTCAATAAACCAATTTTTAATGTCAATAGGCTCTAAACTAGCCCATAGTTTTCTTATAATTCCCACTTCTTTTCTGACACCAGATACAACACATTTCATAAATTCATTTACACAGAGGTGATGAAGTTTTATAATGAAACTGTTCAACCTGCATAGCAGTACGATATTCAGGCTACACTTACATTCTAAACAGATTCTTTCAACACAAGCATCCCCAGATTTAGGATATAGCAGACATTTTAAATAAAAGTTAAGAAAAAAAATTGGCCAATCTTATAGAAATCTTATTTATGATACAAGCCATCCAGGTCTCTTGCAGGACTATCATGGCACATAGAGAAATTTAAAAATCCCCCTTTAAAAGAGAACAAAAAGTGATTTTTAAGTTGCTTTTGAGAACAGAAACAGAAAGAGGACCCAAAAGTTGCAAAGGAGAAAGATAGAGTTGGACCTCTCATTGGAAGTTAAAAATACTTTTTGCCAGCTTGCATTTAAGTGGACAATATTCTAAAAGTCCAAGAGAAACTCTACGCTTGCAGAAGGCATTATTGCCTTTGAATAGAAATGGAAACACATTTCTAGCACTTATATTATTACGAATATTGAAAATGGCCTCCAGAAGCTTTTAGCAATATACTCTTTGTCTTGTTTCCAAAGAAGCAACCCAATTAAAACGATCATTTTCGGCATAAAGGACAAGGACTTGTATCTTGTACCCTGCATCTTAGAAACACTATGGAAAAAAAAAAAAAAACCAACAGCAAAGAAGACTGAAAACTTCCATATACTTGCTATACACCAGTGTGAAGTAAGTGTAATATGTGCTGCCTCTAGTGAATAGCATCCAGGGTGGTTCCATAAACTCAGTGCTTAGCTCCTAGATTTTTCCTTATTTACTGATGTAAACTTGTCCACACAGCACAGTAATAAGTAGTGTTCATTTTTGATATATTTCCCCACTCAGACTTTTGTAAGTCAAGCATACAGGAGATGCCTAATAAACGTGCTGTCTTAATTCATTTAGTTAGAGTACGAGTGTGGCATTTTTTTCCTTAAAAACAAATTTATTCATTTATTATCATGTTCTTATATTTTCCTCAGATAATTTCATAAGCTCAAATATATCCATCCTTTTATACAATAGAAAATACTATCTTGTGGCAGAGTATATTTCCCATGGTCTGCTTACAAAGAGAGATAAAATAAAATAAAAGTAATGGTTTGCCATCTTATAATATATATGTCAGGTACAAGATGGATGCCTTCCTTTTCAGTTATCTGAATAGATCACCCAAATGATTACCTACTACTCTCTCACAGCTCAGATAAATAATTAAAAGCAGATATACGCAGATTGGTTGCATACTTAAGAGTTAGAATCAATTAAAACCAAATAGTATGAATGCTCTTCCAATAATATATCACTTCAGGGACCATGAAATGCTACCTTTACATTAGTAAAATTACTCAAGTCAGAATAGAACCTTAATGTGATCGCGCCAGGAGCATTTAGAAGTGTGTGCACAGAGGGACATGGGGTGGGGAGGAGGGGAATCATAATTGGCATTTTTGTTGTTGTTGTTACTAAGATCTTTATAATTAAGTGGCTTAGAAAGTATCTGATAATACCCCAGAAATGGTCATTTAATATTCATTGAGCACACGGAAGGAGGAAGTTTCTGTTTAAGTTGGTATCTAGGTTGGAACTGCATTGTGGGCATCTCCCACTGAGAAAAGCTTTGGGACTGAGTTGAAAGACAAGTCCCACTCCCCTTCATTTGTGGTCTCAGAGTTCTTCTAGAGAATTCAACACTGGGCTGCGGGCTGGGCCCCACAGATTGAGGTCACTGCCAAAAAGAAAAGATCCTAGAACAGGAAGAAAGTTTCCTCCAGTTCTGAAGACTGATTTGAGTCAGGGGATTCCAAACAGGCTGTAATACCCACCCACAGCTCTTGAGTGCTTTCATCATTAGTGCCAGCTTGTTCCCTGACTGGAGCCAGTAGAAGTTTTGTGCCTGAGGGCTTGCCCAGAATCCTGTTCAAGTTTTCCCCTGAAGGCGCTTCTGCACTAGGTGTGCACATGATACAGATCCTACCTGTCCTCACATGGTTACATACTTGACTTTCTTGTCACTTGCTGGCAGGCTACCCAGTGTTCTGGTTGCTTGTTCAGAGTTCACCACTAGAGCTGGAGAGCTCGCTGAGGTTTTCCTGCACCAATTCTAGGGGCTTGGTAAGTGGAGGCTGAATAAGATTTTTTTCAGATGGTTCATATTTGCTTATCACCCTATGTACAGGCAAGAAATAACTGCCACTCTTAGAGGAAATGCATAAGCTCAGAAATCATGATGAATAACATTCTCCTACTAGAACAAAAGGCTTGAAACCAGGAAGCACTTGCTGTAGGAGGTCATGGCAACACATAAAAAAAAAGAAAAACCAGAAGAAAAAGTTTTCGGGGTCATGCTGGCAGTGGCCCTTGCTGACCCCATTATAAAGACCCTTCCCCAAGCTAAAAATCACTGCCCAGCTGTGAAATCAGAAGAACTGTGCAGAATCCAATGGTGGTGGCCAATACAACTTTCAGGTCCAATAGTCAGAGGCACCAGGCTGACACTGCTGGGGAACAGCAGTGGTGACCAGATGTCAGCGATGGCCCCAGGGTATCCTCTCACCTCCCCTCACCCATGATGCTGCTTTCCTCCCCCACCCATTAAGGGTGGCATCAAGAGCAATTACAGGCTGCCCCCAGTGGGCTGTGCCAAGCTGGCAGCTGTAACACCTGTCACAGGGTCTGCATGACATTAACAAAGACCCAGAGAGTAGCTCTAATGAGTTGACCGTCCAGCAGGCACAGCCAGGCATGGCACTGTGCACTGAGTGGCTGTAAAGATAATATTCACTGCCCCCTTGACAGAAGCTGGTTTGGGGAGCTCTGGCTTTCGAACCTAGAACTGGGCTCTCCATGCAAGCCTGGGTCTTCATCATTCCACCTCTTTACTTCTGAAGTGTGAACAAAAGGCAAGTAATAAAAAGCAGTCACTTAATAGTATCTCAACATTTTTCCACTGTCTGAAAATATTTGTCAGGGCCATGAAGATGATATGTTTAAAGTGTAAACACAAAATTCATGGTGGACAAGTAAGTGGGGGTAGTAATGTAGTAAAGGCAATGAGCATCTTCTCACTCATCTAGCTCAATCCAGTGCCCAAAAAGCTACCTGAACACAGTGGATGGATGGTAGGTAGATGGATAGATAAGTATATGACAATTTCCTGATTCTTGTAAAATGTCATAGGATAAACAGAATAGCTATGAAGTTTAAAAATAGTATTCTTTTTGGGACGATGTCTAAAAGGAAAAATGGAAAAGAGAGGGGGTTGGGAATGTCTGCTGTAGAGGCAGGTAGGGGAGAGAGCAAGAAGGAGGTTAGAAAGGAGCGAGAGACATTGATGGCAGGTGCCTCCGTGAAGGGATGGGTGTTGGATATTGTATGACTGAAACTCATCCGTAAACAACTTAGTAACTGTATAAAAATTAAATAAAGTAAAATGGACACTACATAATTAAAAACAAGAAAAGTCTTTTTTGAGTTATAGAAATTTTTATAGGCAAAGGGAATAATTTCAAGATTCTTGAACACTCCAAATACTGGCCTATAAAAGTAGTCATATAGAATGCTTTATAAACTTAATAAAATTATTGATATACTTAGATATTTAGACTACTAACAAGAACTAAGGAGGAACAGTGAGCTCATTCATGGAAAGAGCCTAAAATACAAAGCCTAAGATAGAATAAGCATTCAATATATGATGACTATGATTATACTTTAGATTATGGTGATTAAAAAGAAGAGTTAGGCTAGTTATTACAGTGTCTTCACCTCATCTTCAAAGAAGATATACAATACAAAGGCTGTTGCTTTTGGGATTTCTAATTCAACAATAGTACTATTTTCAGAAATATTTTTAAGTTGAGAAGAACCTAAGAAATCATTTTAATTCAGTTTCTTCATCTTTCAGAAATATACATATATTACAAACAGGGATTTTAATATATAGGTATCTGAGGTCATGCAACTAGTGAGAAGCCTAGTGACTTAATTGACAAAATGATCTGCTTTTATTTTTGCATAAGGGAATCAATAGTACCAAATTCTTATCAGCTCTACTAAGTCTGATTTTAAACTTTGAGCACAGAAATTCAGTAAATATTCAAGATAACATTTCTCTTACCAGAGAATGATGTACATATCTACTATTAAAACTACTATTAAAACAGCTCTTACTACTACTCCATTTATGTCTTGACAACCTAATGACAGAGCCTAGGAATATTAATACTTGCAAAGGATGTTCCTTTTCCTCTTCCCAAACAGCATTATTATTAGATCTTCAAAATAGGAAAACTATATATAAAAACGAAGTGGCTTATGATTCATACTTTCCAAAATAAAACATCTCCTTTCAATGCAAAGTTTGCCTTCAAATTTTGAACATTTAAGGCAGACAGACACTAGAAAAAAAAGTAGATTTTAAATATATAACTCAGACATAACTTTTTTTGATTCTTTGGCGTTCACAGAGGGTTTAAGACCTCACCTGCTTCTGCAGTAAGACAAGGCTCAAAGAGAAGTTCACCTGGAACTTTTCACATGGCTTGAGCTTTAACCAGAGATTGAGTGGTTTAGAGATCACCCAAAAGGAATTTCTGTCTTGGACCTTTGCTGTGAACTCTAAGTATTTAAATTCTGAATGAATTTATGTAACAACCTGACTCTAGGCTTTAGTCAGTATTTTCTTATTCTTATTTCTCTTTAAAATGCAAACAATAAAAACAGACAAGTAAAGAGCTTGATGAGATAAATGAAGTTTTAAAAAAAATTATAACACATTGGTTGGTCTATATTTTGTAGTTTATAAATAACTTTCACAGGTCAGAATTATATTACAGCATTTGTCTTGCACACAGCTGACCCAGGTTTGATCCCTAGCATATCATTTGGTCCCATAGCACTGCTAGGAATAATTTCTGAGTCCAGAGACAGAAATAAGCTCTGAGCACTGCTGAGTGAGGTCCAGAAACAGACAAATAAAATAAATAAATAGGTTTCACTTAACTGAGTACTAACTACAGACTTCCTTGTATGCTATGAACAAATCAATTTTATCCTAAAATTATCTCAGGTTCTTTACCTGTGTGATATTTTCTAATGAAATATTTAAAAAAAATAGCAAGCAATTATGTATAGCATTTATTTTATGAAAAGAGTAAAATAAAGTCAATTTATTAAATTTCTTACAGAGAAAAACTTTTTTCTTTTTTTAAATATCTTTAAACACCTTGATTACAAATATGATGGTAGTTTGGGTTTAGTCATATAAGGCGCACCCACCGAGAAACAAAAACTTTAAACATATATGTGGAAAATATTTGATGCCCACAGTCAAGACTTTTTAACCTTGAAAAAAATACCTGAGAACACTATGCAAATGTTTTTCAAGGAAATGTTTTCCAGTGTGGATCATCTAATCCAATGAATGAGTACTTAACAAAGCCAAAATGACTCAACTTCATTGTATTAGTGTCCTTACTTACATGGTGATAAGATGGTGTCATCATCTTAGTTAATGAGAGTCATCTGAATTTATGGAGTTAATGTCATCAAAGATGAGAGACTAAATCCTCCTTGTATGCCATTATGAAATGCTAACATTTGGAAGATTCAAACATTTTTGCTAAATTCTGGAAGATTCGTTCACTTAATCCAGCCATTTTTCTATCTACTCAGCTATATTTCCATTGCAAGACCCTAGGAAATGAATGTTAGTTCAACTGATTCAAATCTTTGAAAATATTTTTTTTTTTTGTGGTTTTTGGGTCACACCCGGCAGTGCTCAGGGGTTATTCCTGGCTCCAGGCTCAGAAATTGCTCCTGGCAGGCACGGGAGGACCATATATGGGACGCCGGGATTCGAACCGATGACCTCCTGCATGAGAGGCAAACGCCTTACCTCCATGCTATCTCTCCGGCCCCTGAAAATATTGAATAAAGATAAAATTATTTAAGTCTCTAAAAAATCTTAGCCACAGGCCAGTAAAACAGATTTCATCATTCAAATCGACATAGTCAGAAATCAAATCTTTGTGATTACATTTTGAAAAACTAGAGTGTCTATAGAAAATAGTGCCTGTGAAGCACATCTTATGGCAGTTTAAAGAAGGGACATGGTGCTCTTTTGTTAGGAGGAAAAATTTAAGTAACGGGCCAATAACCAAAAGTCATAAACAATCTGAAGGGCTTGGCGCCATCAATTAGAAAAAGCAGTAAACTGTTGTCACAAAAGTACTTTTGCTCCTTCAAAAGTAAATAATAACTGCAACCGTTTCTGAGAATTTCTGACCCAATTCCAGGTGACTGTTGTATGCCAGATGATGCAGATCCATCCCTTTCTTTATAACTCACAAAGGCCTAATTAAATGCACATTCACTCAGGCTGCAGGGCAGTGAAGCCCCTAGCCCTTGGCTTTCCCTTCCTCCTGGTAGGGAGGGCTGAACAGAGAGTCTCTCTCACCTAGCCTGGCAGACCCAGGCCTCTGGCTGTGAAGAAAACCACAATGTGGGGAGGAAAGCCTACAAAAGAATGAAAACAGAAAGTGTCTAAGGCCTTGGCAGAAGGACACTAAATAAAATAGAGAGTGGTGACTCATTTTGGCAGTGAATCCACCTCAACCCCTTCAAAGCCTTTGGCAAGAGTCCTCAGAGGAGACCCCAGCCTTTTGCCAAGCCACAAAACACCACAATTATTATCGCAGCAGTCATCAACAAAACAGATTTTGTAAACTGACTTGTTGGCACATAGATTAAAGAAGCTATAAAAAGGAATAACAGCTGTTTGGGTTGCCCTATGCGGAGAGCTACGCTATAGAAAGTAAGTTTTATATCACTACACGTACTTGGGTAAGCACAAGCATATTACATCTACCCCGAGTTCTAAGACTTGTGAACTATATGGAAAAAGGTAAAGTGCCGAATACACCACGACACAGATTTAAAACACAAACTCCCATAAGTCAAAAAAAAAAAAAAAAAAAAAAAAAAACTGATGGGAGGATTAACAGAAACACTTCCTGGAAAAAAAAAAAAGATTTTTTGTGGCTCCCTATTAAAAAACACAAATGACCTATAATGGCAAAGGAAGTAAGTGCTCCTTAAAATACTTAAAAGTCTTAGCAATAGTGCTGATGAATTCTTTGGGAATTTGCAGGAATATGCTTACATCCCTAACAATTCCCCAAATAGCAATTAATTCTATAAAATTTGAAATGATCTCATGTTCTCAGGCAGTTTGGAAAAAAATTCTACTTGCTTATGTGCATATGGATATATCCATTGTGATCAATATAAAAATAAAAGCCTTATTTTCATTGTTCCAGGAATCAAGCCCAAGGCCTCATAGATAAAACAAAAAAATTATGTGTTCTGCCACTGAGCTACCTCCCCTATGTTAAAATAGCGTTTTTCTTCTTTTGCTTTTCTTTTCTTTTCTTACTGCATTCATAGGGCTTACAGTAGCCATATATTTCAATATATATCTTAGAATATATATATTTCAATATTTCAATATATATTGAAAGTTTAGGTGTATGATGTCACTGGAACACATATACTCTGAAAGTACTAATATCTCCTCACCCTTGTCCCTGGGTGCCTTCTCACTGCCACCCCTCTTCAACCCAATAGTATATTTTTAATGGTTTCATTTTTATATTTGCTAAAACAGTATGTCTCACTAATGAAACCAATAAATAAGCAGGGAAATTAAAATGCTGATCAATATTCAATGATGCTTACATATTCCTAATTTGAATTTTAAAAATATGTGGTAGGGCCAGAGACATAGCACAGGGGTCAGCACTTTCCTTGCATGTTTTGATTCCCTGGTACCACATGTGGCTCTGACAAGCATTTCTAGGTGTAATCTCTGAGCACAGAGCCACGAGGAAGACCCGAGCCCTGCCAGGTGTGGTCCAAAATGCCCCCAAATAAATAAATTATATACATATACACACATATGTCTGCATATATTGTATAGAAAGATGGCCTAGGCTCTTAAAATCTGTCACAGTAAGCTACATAAAAATCCTCAAGACTCTGAATTAAGCTACTTTACATTGGTAATATCCTCTACCATTATGAATGTGCCTCCTGCATATGTATTAAGGGATTTTGTCCAGCTAACCTCTAATTCCTCTACAGTCCAGGTTGAAATTTCTAGAGCTGAAGCATCTTAATGGACATTGATCTTGTACATTGAGGGATTTGGAGTTCAAATTTCAGGACTGTCAATTTTATTTGCTTCTACCTACTGAATCGCAGGGCACTGTTGGACAATTGCCTACTATGAGAGAACAGACTGGAAAGGAATATTCAAGAGACTCAGATAACTACAAATATTGTAGCTTAAAAAGCAAGAAAAAATCTGCAAAAATAAAACCTGAAAAGTCACATTTCTTAGTTATGTCTTGCAGTAGAATAGCCACCAAATGTATGCATCTAATCACCAAAAATTTCCATGATTAAATAAACCTAAAACTGCAAGGATCCAAAAGCTCAAAGTATGTAAGTTCTATCCTGCCAGTATTATCACTGTAGTTGATTCCATTATCAACTGATATAAAACAAAATACAGCAACCTTAATGACAGCCAGTTTTTTTTAAAATAGCTACTTAAGTACAAAATAAAATGATCAAGGAAAATTTACCTTTAGGAATCTAGGTTTCAATCAACATATAAATCCTAGTCCCGAGCTGACATTAAACAGAAGACCTATTTAAAGAATTCACTGACAAAATGAACTGCCTGGAGTAACTAATTCATCAGTACATATTTTTTTTTAAAGTGTCACGTAGGGAAAACTTTTAACAAGGTGTAGAAATATATTTGCTATTAGATCATTCTTCAGAATACCACAAAAACCTACAGTTCTTCGACTTCATTTTGTGTCCATTATTTATAGCTAATAACCCAAACACACCATTTTAAAAGCTGCCCGGGGCTTAACTAAAATCCTCTTCTCCCCGTTTGGTTCATTTTTGTTCTAAGTTTCAACGATTTTTTCTTAAAATAATTTCCCCAGCTTCTTTCTCTACCTTGGAACCCAAGTACATTATGCAGCCTGCAGAAGGAGCATGCTCCACCTATCCAAGAATTTTAAAAGCATCCAAGTACACACACACACACATACACACACACGCACGCATACACACTGTCTCCTGTGTAGCCTGGAGATCCCTATTGAGCTCGTGCCAAGTGTCTGAAAAGTTGGACCCTGCATCCGGTATTTACACTAAGCTAAAATTCTAATCAGCACTAACAGCAGTATGTTTTAATTCACCCTTATGATTTTATTTCAATCTGCTAAGTAGCACAACTGCCAGAAAGCAATTGCTATAAACTTAAGTAAACAAATGCCAAACTAAAATAAATCTTAAACCTGTTGTATATAAAGTTTGTGCCACTTTAGGCAAAGCCGAACAAAAAGGCACAGCCCGAAGGCTAAGGAAAGGAATACTCTGGGATCTCATTTAGAAAGCTCTTTGAAAGCCCTGCCTTGTGTTTAGTCTCTCTCAGCCTACACCCTGTTTCTAAAGAATCTTCTGGTGCAAGGTAGACCAGGTAGAGAAAAATGGCCATGTTAGGTGACACCGGTGTAGTCACCTCACGTTCCCCTGCAGGGTTTTCCTGCCAAGCACGTGAAGCAAATAGTATACCGTGACTCCTTGAATCTCTGGATGACACTGCTACCTCTGGTGCCAAAGAGTTGGTGCCAACTCTTACATCTTTAGGTCGTTTCCCCCTCCTCTTCCTTTTTTGGGTGATAGCAGTTAGAGGGGAGCAAAGGAGAGTGTGTATGTGGGGGGTGGGGTGGGACACCTAGCAGCGAACCCTGAGAAACTGGTCACCATTTTGAACCTGTTCAGTGTGCTCAGACCTTGGCAGCCATCTTACAGCTTGGCAACCATTTTGAGAATTTGCTTGGCAAGCTCTCAGCATTCACTGACACTGTTTAAATAGAATGCTAGTTAAAAATAGTCCACGCTACACAATACAATGGGGTATCAGGTAGAATAACCCTCGACAAATCTTGCCAACAAGACAATTCATAACATCTTCACTGTGGTAAATGACAGCCCAATTTTCTTAACTTAAATACAATGCATGACAACAGCTTAAAAATCTGACTCTTTAACTCTTTCGGGAACACCTTCTTTGAAATCAATACTGAAAGGGCACCTGTGAGGAGGAAAAAGGAAGGTACAAGACATGAGCAAGATGGGCAAACCACCTTGTCATAATTCACCTCCTAATGTGCACCAAATCTCATTCAAATTGGAGCTAGAAAATAAAAAGGAGTGATTCTTATCACACCCCCATGTAGCATAATTCTAACAGAGGACCCCAATATTTCTGACTATCTTACTTGGTGTTTTATGTGTTCATGGAAAATAGGTTAAGGAGTTGTTCAAGAAATAACTCTTCCGCATGTGGAAACTACAGAAAAGCAGAACAAAACCAATCACCAACAAGGTGATCTTAAAAACTGATCTACAAAACAAACAAAATGAAAAAATTGTATGTGATACTTTTTCTAAAATCAAGACACATTCATTGATAAAGCTGATTTCCAAACCCAATCTTTCTCAAGTATCAGTGCTTTGCTAACTCATTTGAAAGAAAGTCTATCCTCAACAACATTTCTTGACCTCTAAAAATCTGACAAATTTTTGTACTGGTTTGACTCTGGACTCACTACCAAAAGTTCCATAGTTTTGCAATACAATGGAGTTAACCAAACTGACACTGGATGATCATTTTAGTATGCTACAGAAAAATAAAATGACCACCTGATACCAAGGTATCTTTTTTTATAATGACATAATTTTTTTCTTTTTTTTGTTTTTTGGGACACACCCGGTGGTGCTCAGGGGTTACTCCTGGCTATCTGCTCAGAAACAGGTCCTGGCAGGCCAGGGGATCATATGGGACACCGGAATTCAAACCAACCATCTTAGGTCCTGGGTCGACTGCTTGCAAGGCAAACGCTGCTGTGCTATCTTTCCAGCCCATAAGTTAACATTTTGACATGCATTTTAGTGCCTCTCCTATGATGCTGTGACTACTTTATATTATCATCAGTAGGGGAGTGATTTATGATAAAGAGACCATAGTGATTATAATTTTATGACATAATCAAAGTAAAACAATCTTCCTATGAAATCACCACTATAAGTTTCACAGCCCTCAAAAAAGGCTAAAGCTTAAATAGTGGGAGGAGTACAGTTAGGGAAGAGAAGGGACCACTATAACAAGGAGAGTTGAAAATGATCATTCTGGACAAAAACTGGGTGCTAAAAGGAGATAAAGTGATATACACGGTACCCCTTCAATAACAATATTGTGAACTACAGTTCTAAAAGAAAAAAAATGAAAGAAGGGTGAGAGAGAGAGAGAGAGAGAGAGAGAGAGAGAGAGAGAGAGAGAGAGAGAGAGAATGTCAGCCATAGAGACAGAGAGGAAGAAGGAGGGCAAGAGAGAAATTGAGGACACTGATGGCAGGAAATGTGCACTGGTAAAGAAATGGGTGTTGGGTCATTGTATGACTGAAACTCAATCATGAACAGCTTCATTCATCCCCTGGTGATTCAATTAAAATTTTTCTTGTTAAACACTAAAAATAAAAATGTCTACAGAAAAAGGCTAAAACCATGTCCTATTAATAATGTTTATAATTGTGGGTTTTTTTTTCATTTTTGAAATTGTAATTGCTTTTTTTAAGCATCATGATTATAAATTTCTTCACTGTCGGGTTTAAGTCACATAATGTGCACCATCCTCCACCTGTGCAGTGTTTTTTCAATGTAGACTGGATTTTAAGATTTCTATTGAAATTCAATTGAAATATTTACTTTCATAATATATAGGGAAACAATTAATTAAAACATAATTAAAGTTCGGAGCCAGAAAGATAGCATGGAGGTAAGGCCTGTCATGCAGGAGGTCATCGGTTCGAATCCCGGCGTCCCATATGGTCCCCCGTGCCTGCCAGGAGCAATTTCTGAGCCTGGAGCCAGGAATAACCCCTGAGCACTGCCAGGTGTGACCCAAAAACCACACACACAAAATAATAATAATAATTAAAGTTTGAATTACATAAGAAAACATTATGCTGAAATGGATTTCCTTGATCTTTGATACTATTAGAGGTCCCTTTACTGAATGGCAGGACTTGCAGTGGATGACGTAAACAGGGCTAGAATAGTTGGAATGCATTGATAAATTGCTCTATCGATTCTGTTCTGCTTCACTTACCATAATTATAACACAGTAATGGAAGATATGAATGATATATTTTTACTAGAGAGGAAAGCCTTGGGTTTGCCTGTTTCGTTATGGGATTATCCCAAATCCTTTCAATTAGTACTGCTTGATGGATGGATATCTAACACTGTCTGAGGATAAGAAGTCTGAGACTATGCCCTTGCTTAAATATTATTCTTCAGTTATTTGACAAAATGAGTAAAATAAATAATTTTAAATATTTTAAAGACATAGGATCTGAATCACTGAAAGATGTTTTGCATGCCTCCATTTTAAAATAAAAATAGCATTTTAGTTCCATTTAGAAATTTAGATTTTAAGAACTAAAGTCATCTAAAAAATAAAATTTTTCTCATCTTGTAATTTATTGGAGATACTAAAGATTACCTTCAAGCTTTCCAAATGTAATTCTGATAAGAGTTGCTATGATAAAAAATAAAAATTATAAAAGATGAAAAAATTGGTGGCTTCATTTTAATATAAGAAACCAATATGAAAATTTTAGAAAACAAATTTAACTCCAACAACAAAAAATTTAAGAACTCAAATGAAAATAATAGTTCAATAGACATCATTTATAATGAGCATTCATTGCCAATAATTAAAAGCCATCACATTGTTTCAAGAAAACCAAAATCTACATTAAAATTATATAAAACTATTGATGATATTGGCCCGCTATCTTTAATGCTATTTCATAGCATTCCTAAGAAAAGATAGCAAGTTTTCCCAAGTTCAAAATTAAAAGTGTTCCAAGTCACATATAAGGAATCTGAGAAATTCTGAACAGGATGCCACCTAGTCTAAAGCATTTTTAGCAAGGTTTGGATTGCCTTTTAATCTTTATTTATTCTTGAATGAAAAGGCCTCAAATTGTTAGCTTTTGCTGTTTTGACAAAAATAAAATACATACATATGGTATTTTTTATAAAAGGAACAAACCATTCATGGAAAAAAATATTTCCACCAACAACTAAATGGTGTAAAAATTGATCTGTACTTCCCTTCTCGAATTACAAAGGCTGTCACGGGAATAAAATGTAACCCAGGAGGTCCACGGCAGCTAGCAAACCTTCCCTGACACATTATAGTGTCTGTAGCTCAGACACCAAAGGTTTACATCAGAAAAACTCCAGATGCAGGGAACAACTCAAAACCAACTATCGATCCCAGGATTGATTTTTAGTGGGGAAACCAAGAGAAGAAGCACCAGGAAAGATAGAGTTTCGCTCTTCTTTTTTCATCCTCAACTTAGTGGGCTGCTAACCTTTGGTCTTCTTGGGACAGAGTCCTGTGAGTTCTGCATTGCAGCTAGCCAGGGTGTCTGCCAGAGATAATTCAAACTAAAGGCATATGATCAACAGTGGAAGCTGATTCTCCATGAGCTTGCAACATAACCTAATTCAGACCCAGAAGTATTTCTGGGCACAAGGATATAAAAGGAGACAAGGGGAAGACTTAGAAAAATAAGATATCTGATTCTCTGCTCAGATGATATTTGAAGATAGCTGGCTTTGAAGGTTCCCTAATTATAATTGATTCAATACTGATAGAAAGGGAAGCAAATCATATTTGAAACCACTAACATATTTATGACGAACAAGATGTTACAGATAGATTTGGATAAAACGGAGTGGCCAACCCACTCGCAAATTCCAAAAAATCACACCCCCAAAAAGTGTAAGTTTTTCTTTTAAATAAAAAGTGAATCTTTTCCTTTCAAGTAAATTAACACCAAATGAGTTATTCGAGAAGCTGAAAGGTAAGAAAGCAAAGTGCTTGCTTTAGTTCCTTGGGGTTTTAATCACATAATTTTGAATTGGTTGAGGATCATTTACTTGGATCATTATAATCATATCCTACAAGTATTCTGCTATTTAATTTGTGAAATGCATGACCACAGACCATGTATATGCAAAGAATTATTTGCTGCATTCATTTTATTACTAAATTTAAAAATGGCTCTGAGCCATTTAAAAATAATACCAATAATAATAATGATTAATAACAATGTGCTTCCATTCTGACGTGTAGAAAAATCTCAAGGGGGTTTCCAGCTGTTTGCTAATTAAGTCTCATACCCCCTTGCTAGTAGATGAACGTTGTTAGGCCAATTTTACACCTGGGAAAGCTGAGGCACAGCCAAGTGGTAAGCGGAAACCAAGATCCTCCCGCATCCCCAGAATGAAAACTGAACATGGGAAGCTTGCTGAATATTGCATCTTATGAAATGTATCTCTGAAGAGACAGAAAAGAAAACAAAAATAAAAACTGTGGAAACAATTGAAAAAAAGGGCAATCTAGCTTCTCCCCTGTTGATTTTGTTGCAAAAAAAAAAAGAAAGAAAAAAAAATATGGTATTGGTTTGTGTGTTTGCTTTCACTTATTCTGCCTGGGAGGAGAAAAACCAGTTTGTGAATTTCCTTTCACACACACCTGCACACAATGATTTGCCTCCAATACTGGCATACGTACTTGACAATCGTCAAAACGATAAGTTCTTCTATTGCTGATGGAATCCAACGAAGATGGATTTTTCTTTGTTTAATAATAGTATCGGGAAATTATAAGAATAAGTATATTTTTTTTTGGCAAAACAGAGGCTGCTTTTATTTGAAAATGGCTGGGTTAGCCTTGTAGCCTGCTAATGTGAAATAAAAATGAACACATCGTTGACTGTAGTGGAGTTAAGGAATTTTTTAAGCCCTCTACCTCCCATTAACTCAAAATTGGGATCAATGCTGAGAAGAAGCCTTTTTGTCTCCGCAGCACGTGCGCCACATGCTGTTTTAGGTATTTTGGAGGCAGTCATGAACAAAGGGATAGACCCTCCCTACCCTCCAGGAACTTATATTTGAGCAGCCTTAAAAAAGAATATTCTCCAGAGGTACTCATTTATGCATTCAATAGTCAAAGAGATTAGGCACTGAACTTAAAAAAAAAAGTCACTGACTATGACTGCTAAAAGTTATTTGTTTGGTTTTCTTCTTTCAAAAATTTTTCTTACTGATGACTAGCAAAAGACTGACTGTTATAGGGATTTTTAAAATTATTAATATATATTTATTTAAGTTTAAATAAACATGTTTGTAGTTAGGTTGCAGTCATAAAAATATACCCCCCTGCATCAGTGCAACCTTTCACCCCATCTTCCTCCTCCCCCACCCCTGCTTGTTTTTAAGACAGGCAATCTATTTCTCTCACTCACTACCATTGTCATGATAGTTGTTGGTGAATTTATTTCTCTAACTGCACTCACCAATCTTTGTGGTAAGCTTCATATCATGGCCTGGTCCTTCCAGCCCTCATCTCTCTCATCTCTGGGTATTATTACCATACTGTATTTTATTTTTATTAAAAATCACAGATGAGAGAGACTATTCTGTGTCTATCTTTCTCCCTCTGACTCATTTCACTCATCATAGGTTTCTCATAGGTCTTAATGTGAGCAATGCATGGTACCTATCCCAGGACTGAAAAATGTATAATCCTGAGTTGTCTCCTTCACACATTAAAAAGAAAAAAAAAACACAAATAAATCCAGAGAGTCACTGAAAACTTACTGGCACCAAGGGAAAAGAAAGAAGCCACCCCCATTCCAAGTGAGGTCAGAAAGAGAGTACAAGGCAAAAGGTACCATGCAAAAGATTCAAGGTCAATCCCTACACCACATATATCTCCTTGAGCATCAGTGATGGTGATCTCTGAGCACAGATGACCAAGTCTTAATAAAGCACAGCCAGAAATGACACCTGAATTTACCCCCCCCCATCAAAAATAATAAAACGTAAAATGAAATAAATTGAGTATAAATAAGAGAAAAGCTTTCTGTAGAGAAACTCCTTTCCAGGAACAGTTTACATTATTTTCAAGTTAGAGACCCAGGAAAGGCTGAGCAACAAAAGATGTCAGCCTTGCAAACCATGAGCTCTGAGTTTAATCTTTTGGTGATACCTGTGTGTGGCATGCATGGTCCCTATAGCTTTGTTCTCTGGGATCCCTGGTCCAGAAACAGTGTGTGATCTCTTAGTGCACAGCTAGAGGTGTGAGAACACCACAACTAAGAATTGATTAAAAGGGCTATGATCAAGAGTGTGAAGCCCTTAGCCAATATGTGTGTTAACATCCCAGTGAACCCTGGCAAGCAGTATCACTCAATTGTACACTGCACCATAACCAGAGTGTGACCTCTGACAAGCACCATAGTTAGATAAGTGTCACCTATGGACATGCAACCATAGTAACAAAAGGTCAGGAAAGGGAGGTGAAAGGCACAGAACCAAAAGAGAAGAGCCGGCCCCAACAAAGCCCTGAGACCTCAGTCTCTTCTGTGTCTCTCTCCATAGAATTCCTGTAATTAGGGGTCATTTTTTTAAATTTGAAGGTGATAAAGTATATCAGGGGAGCTTACATCAAATAATGTAAAAGTGAAAGAAAACAGCTGCCTTTGTGGCACAGAGAACATGGTTAACGCTGTTATTTTGTTCAAGGGTATCTTGTGCCATATGTTTTGGGACCCTAAGTAGCAGTATGCTCAAGATATACTCTCTGCTTCACACCTATTTAGCTAAAGAACTCTCTCAAATGGCTATTAAGGTTGCCAGTTCTAACCAGAAAAGCTGTTTCCCTGTTGACACTGATATAGAGCAAGTGACCCCTCCCAGGCCCACCTTTTGCTGAAGGTGGCTTTCATTCTAAAATGATGTGCAAACGCCCAGGCATGCCAAGAAACTGTCCCTTGCAAGAAGTTTCATGAGTCTAGAAGCAGCTTTAACATATAAGAGTAGCTTTACTTTCTGTCCCAGAGCTATAGGGCTAAGAAAAGGGAAAGGAAATGCCCAGCAATGAGAAATAAGAGAGTAGCAGTTGTGTACAACCATGTACGACACTGCCCTAAAACACCCAATGTTTGTAATGTCAAAACCAACTTGAGCATATGGTTAAGGGGAAAGTCAGTCAAGAATGAGGTGCTAAATCCACCTTAAAAATGTCTGCTGATAAGAAGTTCTTTTTGTGAAATAGAGATTTTCCAATCCAATCTTGGAAGTGAATTGTTGCAGTTCTGTGTTCAGGGTGTTGCTCCCAGCAATGCTTCAGGGAATATATGATATCCGGAAATTAAACCAGGATCAGCTAGATGTAAGGTAAGTATAAGGGGCCTAGCTAGACACTTCAGTTGGGTCAAGATAGAGCACTACAGGAACAAACAGGAATTAAAATATGCATTGGGGGTAAAGGCAAACAAATATAGATTCATAGTCTTTACATGTTTGTAGAAGGCTCCTTTGATTATCATAACTATGGCTGTGCTCCCAAGGAAACAATTCAATGTGGTCTTTTTAAAAGACAACAGAAAGTAAAAAATATTCTAATACAATGTGCCTCTTCTTGTCCTTTAATAAATATCCCATTTACAAAATGCCCAAAATCAAAATATAGTCTCTCCAATCGCTACTACAACACAGCTAGAAAGGTGGAAATGCAGGTAGTTTAATAGAAAAGCACAAACTTTTTTTAACTCACATAACATGGTTAGCAGCTGCAGCTGGCCAGGGCAAATTAGCATGATAGGTGTTCAAAGAAGAGAGAAGAGACATTAGCTCACAGAAGAATTGGCACTCTGAAGAGAGGGGGACAGGTGTGGATAACATCGTGCAAGGAATCTGCTTCTAACATCCCAAGTTGCAAAACCGGGCTTCTGGTCTGGAAGACTCTTATTCTAGAGCCCATGGAAAATCAACCCTGAGAGGCCTGTGAGGAAGATGATTAAAATATACTCCCCTTTCCCTTTTTCCCACCTTGTTTTGAACAAGAAAGATCAGAGAGTTCAAAGATCATTCGCAATTCCCATACAACTACTGATGGATTTGCAATGGGAACAGATAGGTCATTCCATGCAACTGCTGACACCAACTCAAATGTTGGTGGCATGCCCATCCTTGGCCATTCAGTTCAGACTCAGAGAAGTTTAGAAATTTGCTTAGGATCATAAAACTGTGAAAGGGCAACCACCTGATCCAACCACCAAATACAACTAGTCATTATTTTTGACCATAAGTAAACCATGACCTTTGACTTCTTCAATTTTAGCAGTGATCCCCTTCAATGCATTCCTATAGCAACCAGACTATGTCAAGATCACAGAAATTTAAATTTTGTGGGGGCTGAATAGGGGAATCTCAAGGCTTGCACATGCAAAGCACATGCTCCAGGGCTAAACTACCATCCTTGACTCACAGAGGACTTTTTAAATAGCATAGCAATATGATCACAACCACATGAAGTTCCCCCACTATCTATAAAGGATGGTACCTATATGCTTGCTGCAATAAAGTTACCTGATATTTACAGATTTTTGATACCCAGACCAGAATGAACTTTGGGGAATATTCTGGTAATTATATGAACACAACAGATTGAAAATCATTCCTCTAAGTCATTTTCAAGGGAGTATTTAATCTTCACTGGCCAATGAATGAAAATGGTAAAATCTGTGGAAAGAGGAGAGGTAAACAAAAAAGCTGTGACATTAAAAACAAAAGTGTCCTGAAGCCCAGAGACACTGCCAGGGGTTTCAAACTCGCTGTTTGCGGCCCTCCGTACAACATTTTGTGGCCCTGCCCTAGAGGAATCTTTTTTGTTTTGTTTTGTTTTAGTTGTTTGGGTCACACACCCCAATGTTCAAGGCTTACTACTGACTTTGCATTCAAGGATCACCCCGAATTTGCCTCCTGCAGCCCCCAGGTAAATTGAGTTTGAGACCCCTTAGTAAGCCATTGATGCTCTAGGAAAGTAGAATTCATTTGAGAATGAGTATAGAGATTTAATGAAAAGTAATAAAAAGTTCTATTGTGACAAGCTTCACATTAAGAGTTTAACAACAGGGGCCAGAGAGATAGCATGGAGGTAAGGCGTTTGCCTTGCATGCAGAAGGACAGCAGTTTGAATCCCGGCATCCCATATGGTCCCCCCGAGACTGCCAGGAGCGATTTCTGAGCGTAGAGCCAGGAGGAACCCCTGAGCACTGCCGGTGTGACCCAAAAACCAAAAGAAAAAAAAAGAGTTTAACAATAAACTAGAACTAGAGCAGGGCTAAAAAGCAATAAAATTATGTCAATGAATTTATTGGCAATAACTAAAATCAAGAGTTCTGAAAAATGCAGTCTAATTTAGAGGTAACCTAAGTATCCATGGGAAACCTCTCAAAAATGGGGCTTGTGAAGGCTTTTGAAAAGAAAAAAAAAAGGATTCTCATGAAAGGGGAGAAGAAAAGACAGTAAAATAGGTTTCAAGGGCAGAAAAAATGAACTAAATTTGAAAAAAAGTATGATTTTATAAAAGATCTTTACCAATAGTGTTTTTAATTTATGCATTAATTTTTACCATAATTAATGTGAGTAATATTTACAAATGGGCATGTCTGAAATATGGTGCCAATAAAAACTTTTACAACTCTGGAAATTTCTAGAATTGATTCTCTTTAAATTTGTAGCTTAGGCAGAATACCAGATGATATGGTACAGTAAAAGGGTTTTATTGGCATTTAGTTGAGATGACCTATATAACTCATTTGCAGCTTTACCACTTATAACATGTCATCCCAAACTCATGGCAATAAAAGTTGGGTGTAATATTGCTCCAACTATACTTTATTATAAATATGCAGATATAATATATATGGATTAATTTCCCCTGTTAGTTAAAATGAGTCCAGCCCAATCAATCAGAATTGAATTTATGAACTTGATTAATAAGTTTTCCAGAATGCCCACAAAATATGAGAACCGCCAACTGACATGCATTATTATCCAGATCATTTACTAAGTATTTACTACTTCTCTAAAATGCAAAACATGAGGGAAACAGAAAAAATCACGAATCATGAATCTATTTCTTGCTGTGAACTCACTTTACATTTCCCACTTCATTAAATTCCCTTTTAGAATATCGCACTGCCTTGAGCCCTATATTGGGAGACTGAAGATTTGAAGTTTAGACTTCAAATCCAGTAGGCTAGTAAAGCCACCAACCTACTTTAAACTCAGTTTCCTAACTATTGGATGAAAATGATTACTCTTAGCAACAACTTCCATGCAATCTGTCTACTTGTTTCTTTCTTCATTTGGCTGCTAGGCTAGGTCCCACATCCTTCCAACCTTCTCAGAAACAATGTTCATAACTCTTGATGGCAGCAATGGCAGTCCCAAGTCCATAGTCCTAAGCCTATGGAAGAATCTGAGTAAAATTTTTTCCAATGAATCTGAATATCCTCCAGGGTGGCAGGCACCATTGGGAAAGGGGTGTTAGTTTTTAAGCATGCAATTATAGTTTATGTCCAGTCATCATTTGGTAAATAGATGTCATACAAGGACATCTGAAAGTAAAATGTAAAAGTAAAAGAAAAATGTCATTATAAATTATCTCAGGAATAAAGAATACCATGAATGTCAAGCGTGTTAAAATATGCTTTTATATACATTTCAACAAAGACCAAATACCCATTGTAATCAAGCCACTGTGTCGGGTGACTAGTGCTTCCTACTTTAAAAGAGGTTGCAACTGGCTCCAAATTAGTGTAATAAATGGTAGAAGTACATAAAGCTGCTAAGGGTCCAAGGAAAAAAAGAAGACTCTGGAATGTTTTGCAAAGGGTACAATGCTTAAACTAAGTGTTGCAAGAGGACCTCCAGTCTCCGAAGCCATTGGATGGAGTTCATTCTCATGAGAGTTAGCAAGGGTAGTGCCAACACACTGACATTGCAGTGCCAGGGCAGTGATAAAGCAGAGAACCTTGGGAAAATGCAAGCATTTCAACAGATCTGGATCAGAGCGCTGGAGCATGGTGTGCCCAGCTGTAGGAGGTGGGGCAATGGCAAGGACACTAGAGGGGTTGAGAAGGGGCAGATCTTAAAGAAACTTGTATGGAATGCGGACAAAAGTAGATAATATCCCTGAGCAGGGGTGATGTTGAAGGGTGGTGTTGATATTAATTACAACAATGTAATGAGCAGATTCAAGGACAGATGATGGGGAAAGAGTGAGAGAAAAGGGAGGAAACTCAGCCATATCAAGGCTAGGAATGATGAGGGGAAATAAAAGGAAGTGAGGATAAGATGGGAACAGATGTGTATGCAAGAAGACACAGTTGGTGAGGCAGAAAAGTGGAATGTAGAGAGGGCATGCAGGTTGTAATCTGAAGAAAATTCATTCTTTCCTACTCCTATAATCCCCAGCATTCATAGCTCTGAAGTCACAGTAAACCTTTCTGTCAAATAGCTGCTAAGTTACTTAAATTCCTGGATTTCTGTGTTTTTCCTGGATAAAAATCTTTTTTCCATCATAACTTTTTTCTTGTGTTTTTGTTTTATTTTATTTTATTTTTGTTTTTGTTTTTTGGTCACACGTGGGAATGCTTTGGTATAATTCCTGACTCAAAGCTTTGATTATCACTCCAGGCCATGTTCAGAGGACTCTATGGTCACTATACTATATCTACATCTGTCCCAACCATAGATTTTTATTGGAGACAATTGTGTAATAAGAACGTATTGCTCAGGGTGTTTATCTCTTAATCATATGTTAGGCTAAATTTTCTCATTATTTTTGGTTGAGTAGAGCATCTTTTCCTAAGTAGATCATCTATTGTATGCAAACAGAGAAAGTTCTGTCTCCTCTTTTCATACAGTTGTTGTAACTTTTAGGAGACTATCAAACTACAATTGTGTTAAAACAGTCATCTTTATTTTTGTCCTGATTTTAGTGAATATGTCCTCAGTCTATCATAACACAGAATGTTTCCTTATGGTAGTGTAACAAAGTTTATCATGTGAAGGATACTATTTTTCTTTATTACTGGTTACCAAAATCTTCAAACACTTGGAACCAAGATTCATCAGGGAGGTGGTGCAAAGGGCTAGAGTGCATGTGGAAACCAAATTCAATTTGGTTTAATTCCCAGCACCACATGATCACCTGAGCACCACTGTGAGTGGCTCCCAAACACTTCTGAATGTGAATTCAGTTAAAAAAAAAAAGAATTGGAATCATTATTGAATCTTTTTTTTTTTTTGTTTTTGTTTTTGTTTTTGGGCCACACCCGGTGACGCTCAGGGGTTACTCCTGGCAATGCGCTCAGAAATCGCTCCTGGCTTGGGGGACCATATGGGACACCGGGGGATCGAACCACGGTCCGTCCTAGGCTAGCGCAGGCAAGGCAGGCACCTTACCTCTAGCGCCACCGCCCGGCCCCTCATTATTGAATCTTAATGAATTATATTTGTTGCTTAAAATTATTTTTAATAAGGATTTTTGTATTTGTATCCTAGAAAATCCAACATGTGTTTCTTTTTTTTGGTTTTTGGTTTTTTGGTTTTTGGGCCACCCCCAGTTACACTCAGGAATTACTTCTGGTTATGTGCTCAGAAATCGCTCCTGGCTTGGGGAACCATATGCAGGGGGATCGAACAGCAGTCCGACCTAGGCTAGTGCGGACAAGGCAGACACCTTACCCCTTGCGCCACAGCTCCAGCCCCAACACGTGTATTTTTAAATAAAATTTAAATAAGGTTAATCAGTGAGTGTTGGAGAGATAGGAGAGACACATGATTCCTGACTCAATAAGGCTTTAATCTTCCAAAAGATAAGGGTACAATTTTTAGCACCCAGAATAAATAAATAAAGCATCCAGAATAAATAAGTAGATAGACAGGTAGGAAGATAGACAGACAGACAGACAGACAGACAGACAGACAGACAGACAGACAGACAGACAGACAGATAGATAGATAGATAGATAGATAGATAGATAGATAGATAGATAGATAGGTGGGTGGATGGATGGACGGACAGGTGGATAGATATAGATGATAGATAGATAGATAGATAGATAGATAGATAGATAGATAGATGATAGATAGATAGATAGATAGATAGATAGATAGATAGATAGGTAGGTAGGTAGGTAGGTAGGTAGGTAGGTAGGTAGGCAGGCAGGCAGGCAGGCAGGCAGGCAGGCAGGCAGGCAGGCAGGCAGGCAGGCAGGAAGGCAGATAGGTATGTACTTAGGTACAAAGGTAAATAAAGCACCCAGAATAAATAAATACAGAAATTATTTCTCCTCGAAATGATTACTAACATTCTATGTTGGCTTGATAATCTCATCCAGTTAGTAAAATCAGAGATTTTCTTTAAAGTATTGTTGAAGGATTTATTTAGAATAGCAAAAATGTATGGAGGAGACTCATGTATAGGAAGATATTTAAATAAAATTGATAGAAATTTTACTGCAGCATAAAATACATCACAAATTACCAGATATAAATACAAGAAACTGTTCTTCCTTAGGAAGAGATGGCTGACTAATTGACTTGGGAAAATTATATTAGAAGATATGGCCAATTAATTTATTTTTCAAAGAAACTTCTTAAATGTTATGCCCTTTTATTCATTAAGTTAGTCAAGTTTGTGTAGGAATATAAAATTTTCTCCCAATAAAGAAAAACAATCTTGTTAGTTTAATTCTAACCCCGTTAATGATTTTAGATTAGTTAAAGATATTCTTTGTCTATGTATTTTATGTATGTGTGTGGTTAATATAAGTGCTATATGTCATTTCTGTATCAAAAAGGAGGAGGATGTTTCTGTATTATTTGGGAAAATATTTTAATTTTGGCTATTAATGATTTTTAAAATAATCAACAGTCTTTCTTTGTCTGGGATCTTTAAGCTCACTGCTACACACAAATGTTTCCAAAATAAAAGTTTGTATTTCAAAATGAAGGAAGAGATAATGAAAGCTTGGGAGCCAAGAGAGATAAGATGGCTAGCTAATGTGAAATGCTTAACTCATGAGATAAAAAACATAAAGCAGAGAAGAAAATCCTATGAACGTGGTCTTCGGGAGTCTTTTGCATTTAACAGGAAGCTAAAAAAAAAATCTTCCTGGACACGTGTAAAAATAAATGGAAAAGTCCTGGGATTCTTTCTAGAACAACGCAGAAAGGCAGTAAAAACAATGAAACATTGCAGGCATGGGGGATTTTGAGAATTGCCAAAAGGCTACATCTTCAAGTCTGTAGCTGATCATGGTTGTCCCCCTCAAATACTAACCCTGTCCCTTCTTGGTCATTGTTATAGGAATCAGCCCATCCATTCCTTTTGAACATCTTTCTTGGGGGGTGGGAGGAGTGTTCGCTCCCCAAAGCCCAGTCCCAGCCAAAGCTGCACAGATGGGTGGTTACAGCTGCAGCCCCTGACAGACTGCAAACCCGCTGGGACCCTCCCCCGCTCTGTCTATCCAGCTTGTGAGCTGGGGCAACTCCACCTTGCTCCCTGCTCCCGGCTTTGTTCACTGCGTCCCAGGACTTTGGCCAAAATGTGATGATCCGAATGGGTCTTATTAATGGGATGAAAAATGGACTCCAATACACACACACACACACACACACACACACACACACACACACACACACACACACAAAATCACATTTCTCCTGAAATGGCTGACAATTCTAACTAACCCAAAAGAACATTCTGATAATTTAAAAAGAAATAAAGAAAAAATGGAAAAGGGAAAGAAAGCTCTCAGAAATAGTGCATTCAGATTCTCTTCAGCAGGGTGAATGACTCAAGTTACTCAATAAGTTCCATTCAGACTGATTAAACTGGAACCAAACCAAAACAGGTCTTCAAGATCTGAGAGATAGTTAATGGTCACTGAGCCCGGAAGAGGGAAACAGTCCCACCGGAAAACAGACCAACCAAGAGCTCTGATGGAAAATCACACACTGGCCCATCTGAAGACCAGCCTAGAAATCACGAACGTTCTCAGCCTACATCATCCCATTTCCTTTGATATGAAACAATGGTTCTTACCCTTTGTATATCTGTGAACCCACTAGCCCAAGAATAAGTGGTTGAAAACTTCTGATTGAAAACACGGAATAATTAGTCTAATATACCTACTTATACCAAACTAGTCCACTAAAAAAAAAAAAAATCTTAATTAGGTCTGGGCTAACGTGTCCACACTGAATTTATATTTACTTGACAACTGCCACATCTACGTTCCAAAAATATTTGGTGATGGCTTGCAAGCATACAATGTGCTCAAGTATGCAGACATACACATGCAAATATAACACCTTATTTTGGAGGGAAGAGATGTGAGCAAAATCATCAGGGGCTAAAGAAGAGAGATAAAAGGAAAAATAAACTGAGGCTGGAACATTTGTTGTTGATTTTAAGGATTAAATTTATCTGAGTTTCTTGGGAGCAAAGGCCAAATGGGAAACAAGAAATATTCATTCTTATGTACTGAAAATAAAGAAATATCACCTTTAAGGGGTTTAGCTTTCTCTACCGTGACTTTTGAAGAGAACAGATCAGTCTTCAAGATTCCATCAGCGATTTTAAGGTTGCCCCCCCAACCCCCCACACAATATCTTTCACAAGTTGCCAAGGATTATGAAATCGGGCTTGATAAATAAATTATGAAACAGCACAACCGATTTCTAAACTAAACAAAAAGGGGAAAACCAAATGAACAAATGTTTCCAAACATTTAAAAGTTTGAACCTCTCAAAATAAAAATGGAAACTAGTGGCAAATAAAAGTCAACCCAAATCTCAGCAAACCAGCATGGCAGAACCTTGTCCTTGCAGGGTGGGGGCTAAAATGCTGCTTGTCAGTCAAAGTGTCTGTCTATGGCATATGGTACAGGTTTCAGTCTGTTATCTCCAGACTCATCTTATGGCACCAGTTCAAGTCCAGTGAATGGCGCTTTAAACAAAAGGGACCTCATTCAAAATGGGCATTTGTGAGTTACTGGTCAGTATATCTGTGCAGTGTGTCTAAGCAAAAACTATTGGCCTGAGAGAAATGAGAGCAGCTCCCAGGCCTTTGGAGTTTCCTAAGCACTGAGAAGCAGCCAGGAGGTGAAAGCTGGCTAGTCGGAATGGCATACTTGGCTGAATGCACAGCCAGGTGGCTTGGGCATATTGGCAAACAACTGGCAAGCTGCCCAATACATATGGCTTAGATTGCTTTGCTCTTCCCATGAAGCCTTCTTAGACTCTTGAGCAAGCATTCATTTCAAGACAAAATGCATCTATCTGAGTCTTAAACAAAGTCTTGTAATATCTGTTTGATGTAAGATCCCTTTATCAAAACTAAAAATAAAAAGATGGGAAGAAAGGTGGTTGCCGAAGATAAAACTAAAGCAGTTTTTTCTTCGGGAGACTGGTGGATCCTTTCTCCAGCACAATTATTTGGATTGTCGCGCTTCACAGGGTACAGATGATCACTACAATCCCTGAGAACATGGGGTTCATGTGAAGTTTAAGGAAAGGTTGCCTTGAGGTCAAATGACAATGAACACACAGAATATTTAGAAATACAAAATGAAAGTCAGGCAACTGCACATAAGTGAACACCAGATACACTTCATCAAGGACGTTATTAAATCTTGATTGACAGATAACACTAAAAGGTGTTAGTATGGTCTATCATGTAAATACATATCTGGAGACTTGTTAAAACACAGTCTCTAAGTGCTAATGATGGAGGCACATGTTACTTCCCAGGCTTTACTATGTGACTTCTGAATGTCTATAGTATGAGGCCACCTTGAGGTTTGATGACCGACCCCAGCTGGTCATGAATCTCCCATAATGCTTCTGTACTAACTAATATTTGTACCATATTCCACAAGTATATCTTTCCTGTTAGGTTGTATTCCATCATCCATATTTGCTGAGTGTCAAACATCTCATTTAGTTTACAGGGTAACTTAAAAATATTAACACTGATATACTCTGGCTAATTAGATTATATGAATTATTATCAGGATCCTGTTTCACATATAACAATTTTTAAATGTATGTTTATAGCCTCTTAAAACTGTAAGCCATTTATCTAATAAACTGCTAAATCTTCAGGAATACTAGAGTCTACTTTGTTTGAAGATTATAGAGTTGGAGTTTTAATGTACAGTTATATTTCTTTTAAGAGTTTTAGCGTGGCTCAAACACTAAAATAAAATGTAACCTTCATACTAATGAGAGCTTCATACATTCACAAATATGTACCTTTGATAGATGCAAAAATCTATTATAGTTTTAAAAATAAATGGTACTTATTCAGCAAATATCACACTTGTCAATTGATACAAGAATAGAAGACTTCCTTTTTGTTGATAAAGAAAAATTTCCTCCTATAATTACCCTTTTCTATGCCCCCTCCCTAAAATAATTAAGTGCATAAACTTCCTACATTGGCTTTATATTCAACATTTACTGCACTAGAGTCAAAGCCTTTAAATTTTCTTCTCATGGTTTTTCTATTATAATAGTGAAGGTGATTAAAAAATTTTTGAGTAATGGTACAAATTGACATAGTGTTTGATGAATTCTATGTCATGGAATCTGAAATTAAGTGATTTTAAATTTTCTTTCTGGGTAATGATAACAGAATAGAAGAGCACTTTATTAACCAATCTTTCCCATACCCCAACAATGAACTAAAAGGAAAGGAAACCTTAGAAAAATGAACTTTGGAGTCGTAGGAAAGAACCTTTGTGGTGTCACTTTTTCACAGTCTTTCCCTCCTCCTGATGAGCCAGTAGTGCCACTTAGTGCTAGATTATAACACCCCTTTGCCAACTTGGAATAGCTCCAGGCAACTCTGTCTTCCAAGGACACAGTCTGAAATACTTAGAGTAAATTGCAATGGACTGGATAGATGAGCCGAGAAGGTGAGACCACTGAATCAAGTCATTTTGCTTCTGAGAACAAAGGCCCCTCCAGGGGGCAACAGGTACCTAAATGTAGATTAGTTGCATGGTCATCTCAAAAGACTCTGGCTGGTCAGAAGGGTCATTGGAAGATGAGTTTAACAAGGAAAGGGACTGAACTTGTAAGAGTCTTCTCTTATATAACGAAAAGACAAAGAGCATAATTTGCAGATTATGTTGGGGCTGGGGTGGAGGGTGGGATGCTAATTAGGATTATAAACAAAGAAAGGGTCCCACTGACAAATGGTCACTGCTAGATTAAAGTTCTCAGACTCCATAATGTATGAAGTGGGCACTGTGACGAGTGTGTGTTTGTATTTCAAGCAGGTTTTTTTTTTTTTCCCAAAGATGCCCCTATTTCAATACAGCATTATCCAAAGAACTGAGAGTACATTTTAGTCCCAATAAACTAGAGATTCTGAAGTCAAATTTAAGTGAAATTATTGAAAAATCTTTATATTTTAAAAGATTTTGCTCTGTAAAAGACTTAGAAGTTCATCTATTGTCTTGCATCAAGTTTTTTTTTGATATAATTTGAAGCCATTTTATACCACAAATAAATAAAATAAAATTCTATTAGCAGTAAAAACCCACTCTCTAAAAGCTCTAAATGAAGTTTTTCTTTTAAAATTACCATGTGGTAATTTGTAAGTGGAGAGGCCTGTATGCAGACAGGCAGTTTCTGGATATCGGTTTTAAATTACTGAAGGCAAAATTTAAGGCTAATTTTCCAAGAAGGTTCCTGTGATCAAGATTTAGTTGATATTCCTGAAATCCCAGGGAATACGTTAATAGTGTTTAGCCTCCCTGATTCCCTAGCTTTTGGCCGTAGAGTAATCTAATAAAAAAAAAAGTGGATTTGAATAACTGAAACACAGATGACGGGTAGGAGATGATAATTACCACTCTACATGAAATTACTGCTTCCGATCAAAGGAGAAATCCCCATTCCCAGGCCAAAAGGAATCAATTATGCCAAGCCATTCTGGAATTATGTGGGATCTATGAAAAAGTCTCAAAGTGATTACGAAACATTTGTTCAAACAAAATTGAAGATATTTCATCTTCTGTTCTGAGTTACGGGCTATGGAGTTTACAAGTAAATAGGCTCCTTTTGTATTCTTAATTCCCTCTATCAAACTGGAGACATAGGTTCATGCAGCGAAGTTGACTGACGTCAACATTCAAACTGGCTTTTCTTCCAGGAGAGGGGAAAAGCGTGGTCAGGGTGTGAGGAACCTTTCATCAAAGCTACTTTAAAAGACTGATAGAAGAGTCTGCTTGGGTCACAGCACACTTTCCTGGTAAACATTTGTTCTGTTTTATTTTTTGCTTCTGGGACTCAGCTTATTTCCTGCCTGAGGACTCGAATGGAAGTCTAGGATTTATTTCTTTGGTTCAAACTCCTGAAGAAATGTCTTTTAAAATGGTGCAATTCTTAAAATTTTCCTTAATTTTTAAAAAGAACTGCTGTTAAAAAGTTCTGTTAAAAAGAAAAAATTAAACAGTTCTAAAAATAAACAGGATTTGGTTAAACAAATACACAGATTTAAAGCATATGGGCAAAACGAATGTTACTGTAAACAGACAGCAACATTTTTTCCCCCTTCAAAAAATATTTGAGAAGAAACAAAAAAAAAGTTATTCTGGGTTTAAATTGTGAAGCCATTTTTAATAAGTAATCTTTTTGACTCGAGAAAAAACATTTGTATAGCCTCAGAAATCTGTTTCATTTCAGTCTTTGTGTAAAAACTGCACACGAAACGTGTATTTATAAAAGAAATACCAGACTTGGGGTTATTTATGTCATTACAGCACATATATAATAAATGAGAAGTCACTGGAAATATGCATATCTTACATGCATAAAGGTTGAATTTTGTCCCAAGACTGATGCTAAAAAGTTTTCTAATTGAATTGGATTTTTAAGTTTCAGCTTTTTAGTATAACAGTGTTTCACCTATACTGTGGCAAAATGGAATCTAGCTTTTTACCAGATGTGCTACTGATTTTAAAAACACCCCATAAAAGTTCGTAAGTTTTCAAATATACTGCTCTTGGCTCGGGTTCGGTTCTCTTCTCCTGAGTTAAAGCAAAGCTCTGAGGATTCAAGTCTTAAGCTTCTGGTAATATTTGCCCCAAGATGGGAAACTGGAGCTGTATAAATCTGCATTTTAACAGATGTTTCCAGAAGGAAAACAAACAGGTTGAAAATATACTAATGAGGAGTGAAGACAAGGTACATAGAAGCGCAGCTGCAAGACTCTTAAGGGGGTAATGGAAACCTTAGAAACAAAATGCAAATCACTTTATTTTTTTTTTGCAATCTGACACTCTGGATTTATATTTAATATTTTACATCAGTGCTATGAGACTGTTCTTTGAAGGTATTGCTGCTGCCAATGAAATGAAAAAGGACATGCAAGAAGTAACACAGGAAACTTTTCAACTTCTCTGTCATGAAAAAGAGCAGAAACTGCATTTCTGGAACAAAAGTTGAACAAGCAGACCCTTTTTGAAAAGTTCGCATAGTGATAGTGCTGGATATAACTTTCAGAAAAGTATATTGTTTTAGGGGAAATTTTGAACAAAAATGTTGTAGTGAGTTCAGGGTGCTTTTGAAGCCCAAAGACCAACTGTTCGGTTTTAACAAACCAACAATGTCTGCTCATTTTGCCCAAATCTTTTCAGCTTAAATATTCACAATGTGCCATTATTACCGAATCATTATCTGCCTTTAGCTCTGACAACAGCATCATACGGGCTATGAAAGGCTCCTTTCTTCTCATGATTAGTCCCTAAAACATTTCCTCATCTTACAGTGCTTTTCAACTTCCCAGAATGCATTGCTCAATTACAGTGCTGAAATTAACTGTATGCCACTCTTATTTATTGAGAAAAGAATAATCAAGTACTCCAAGCCGTGTCATGGGTTGCCCACAATTTTATATCAAATTTCAAGTCATAAAAATATTAACCCTTTCAAGATGCCAAGTTTCAAAACTTCACTGGTTTATCTTTTGGGGTGGCTATGCATTACCAAGGAAAATGCATCAACAGTTTGCTTTGCTAATTTTTTTGATCCTGTACCACTTGTACAGTGAATTTTAAGTATCTGTGGAAGGATTATTTCTTCCTCTGGATTCTTAAAAGTAAGTTATTCCCAGAGCCCTACGTTTTGACTCTTGCCTTATTTGAGTATGAAAGTGCAACTTTCTTCCAATGCCACAAATGCTAGTGTGTAGTGGCTGTAGATTATCTTCTGAAAGGAGGAAAAAAATAAATAAAAAGCCCTGAGATTAATGTGTAGAAATATTCCAATTCCACAGTAATTTTGTTTATACCACTAGATAGCACCTCTTCCTCGATAATAATAGTAATCTTATTAAACAGAGAATGGGAGTAAGTTTTACATCTGCTCTTCAAAGAAGTGTGATTCTAATAGGTATTATTTTGAAGACAACATTATAAATTAAATTTGCCAGCATTCAAATATTATTAAATCAATTATTTCTATATTTGGGAGAAGCAATATTCAAAGTACTTACTGAATTTCAAAGTGGATTGCATATCAAATACTACAGTTGAAATTTAATTAAAGGATATGTTTAGGGCAAACATAAAAGAAAAAAATTGAAAACAAGAAAAAAAACTATGATTAGACTCATACTGCAAATATTTGTATGCAAAGAGACGGGAATATTTAACACATGTGGATTTGTATTTATTTGTTTTATACCTCCATCCAACAGAAGAATGTAAATAAAAACACTTTTTAAACCTCAAAGATACTTACTAACCCATGCATACATTAATCATTCATACCGCGTGATTATTGTTCAGTATTTTCTGCAATAACAAATTGGAGGGTGTGGGGGTTATTGTGGGTTTCAGCAAACCACATTCTATTTAGGCAAAGCCAAGTATTAAAGAAAGGCCTAACTTGCCAAACCAAGATAAATACATGCCATTATTATGATTACATAAAAGCCACTGTTCTCAGCGTTACAATTTCTCTTATAATTGGCACTATTATAATTAAATGGATTCATATGTTTACAATTCTTCTTTGAATTGTAAAGTGATTTAGCAATGATAGTGTCTCTAATTTCTTTTAACTATACTGACAGACTTCACTTAATCAGTGGTCTAAATACCACATTGCCACAATAAATTAGGTAAGTACCCAGTAAGGCCTGAATTGCTATTGAGTTTAAGTATGTTATAATAAGGTAGCAAGTAACTTCTCCAAAGCCTGCTGCTGGCCTAGCCCACAAACCCACAAATTGGAGGGGACGGGTGTATTTCAAGGGCATTTAAGATATTCTAGAATGGATACAGAGGCACTGTGAACAGGGACACACAGAGAGAGATACACACATACAGTAAAAACTCTGTTGATTTGAAGAAATGTAAGAGGAAATGACTGACAACAAAACTATAAACAATGATATTGTGTATTTGTGATTCTGCTTCCCCCTTTAATTTCTTCTTCTTCTTCTTCTTCTTCTTCTTCTTCTTCTTCTTCTTCTTCTTCTTCTTCTTCTTCTTCTTCTTCTTCTTCTTCTTCTTCTTCTTCTTTTTGTTTTTTGGGCCACACCGGCGGTGCTCAGGGGTTACTCCTGGCTGTCTGCTCAGAAATAGCTCTTGGCAGGCACGGGGGACCATATGGGACACCGGAATTCGAACCAACCACCTTTGGTCCTGGATCGGCTGTTTGCAAGGCGAACGCCGCTGTGCTATCTCTCCGGGCCCTCCCCCTTTAATTTCTATTCTCCAGTTTTGTATTTTCTCACCAGGGATATGATGGTATGTATAAATTGTGGTCCTAAATGTGGTTGGAAACTGACAAAGGAATATGCCTTACTTTTCCCATCATCCCATAGAGAGAGGCTATTCACTTTTTTCTAGTAATGCAAATCATAGTTGAATATAAATAACTATTGGCTTAATAATTAGATTAATCAAGCAGCATTTCAAAGCTATACAGTTAATGTTTTGAACTAGTTTTTTTTTTTTCCTTACTGTGGCAACTTTATTACAACTATAAACAGATCTGGCCAAGAAGGCCTGATTATCATCAATAAATAATTAAAAAAAAGTTAATGGAGAAATTTTTATTAGGTAACACAGAGCCTAACACATGTTATATTGCAAGGCAGAATAATGCTACAAAAAGTAACAGAATGAGAAAGAGCAAGAACTATGGCTCTAGGATAAAGAATTCAACAACTCAAGACTCTGAAACAGGCTCTCAGCTGAAATGACCTATACCTAAACACAGATTACCAATGCCTTTGAACTAGTTTTTAAACAATTAAGGTTGTGGGTTCAGAGCATTTGCCTTGCATGGAGCTATTCTAGGTTCTAGGTTCTAGGTTCAATCCCCAGAATTCCATATGGTTTCTCTCGAGTCCACCAAGAGTGATTCCTGAATGTCAGGAGTAAGCCCTGTGCTCTGTCAGGTATATCCCCCAGACATCATCACCATCATCATCATCATCATGAATTATGTTAACAGCTGGAAAAATATTTTCCAAAAGGTGTAAGCAATAAATACATACACAAGGAGGAATTGTTTATTTCCATATCACTTAGTTTTTCTCTCAAAATATCTGGGAGCCCATTGGGGATATGGCTCAAAATGCTTGAGATCATACTTCATATTTGAGAGCCCTAGGTCTAGTCCTACTTTGGCATGGTCTATGAACATGGCCATGAAACCTGTCAGGTGAGGTTTTCATTTTGCTTTGCAGTGCTAGAGATCAACTCCAGGACATCCTCAGACATGAATGGTAAGTGCTGTATAGTTGAGCAAGACATTGACTGAAGCCCTAAAAAAAGTTTTTTACACGTGTGAGTGTTGCTTTTCCATAACATAAATTAGAACTGAATCAAATGAATTGTGTTGTAGGCACATTAAATTTATATCAATTATAAGTGCAAAAAACATGCAGATTTGATCTCCAGAACAAAACTGACTTTAAAATAATGGTGCACTCAGTAGGAAACATAATGGAGCCTCTATTATGATACTGTAGGAAATTCTCTAATAAGAAAAGGTGTCTGTGATACAGCAGGTCCTTATTTGGGAAATGCATACATACATTTGTCAAACTTACACTCAAAATAGCAAAATGCTAATAATGATTTTCCCTTGGTGATTTTATTTTCTATTCCCCTGGTTGGATTTTTCTTTAACTGGGAGGTGTGATGCAAGCTATGATCACAGAAGAAAAATCTTGCTCTAATCTGAAGCTTCTTAAATAGAGGTTATGATACAAGGCACTAATTCTCTCAACATTTAAATCATCATTATGAAATTCATTCTAAACTCAGTATATGCATTTTAGTTTTTAAAAAAATAGTGAACTCACTACTACTAAACTCTGCTAACTTCCCAACTGTGACATGGATAAAAAGTTTAGAAACATAGGACATAAAGACTGTTACTAGAGGAACACCATGAAATTTTCTTATAAAAAAATTAAGGAAAAGACTCTTTAAAGTCCTAACTGTTCTGAGACAGACCAAGACCCAGAGATATTTTTGAGACTTTGCTCAAAACTGTAAATTGCAATTAACTCTCCCAGTTGAAAATTATGATTATTTTACTTAAGTGTGTCCTTTCCTCTGTGGTTTTCTACTGTAACTTGTTTTTGTTATTAAAGTGGCAATAATAGAACCCAGGGTCTCACATGCAAAGCAAGCTCTCTACCAATGTGCTACATCCCTGACCCTAAGGAAGTAACATGTAGTTCATGTTCACATGTAGTAAGCAGAGGCAATCTTACTCAGCAGAAATTTACAACAAAAATAAACTTGCAGATTTAGGGAAGAGCTACTTTTATATTCTTTGACATTCTAAGAATGAGATTTTAAAGTAATCTGGGTTGATTTCAAAGTTTCAGTGGTAACACCAAATTCTCAGCCAAACTGAACCCAAATTGTTCTTCAGCCCTTAATTATTTTAAATCCTATGAAAATTCTCCTACAGTTAGGTTTGGAAAAACAGCAAGTGTAGTGTATTACACACCTCTTGCAATATCATAAACCATAGGTAATTGTGTGGTAAAAAAAAAAAAGATAGCCCAGACTGTATTTAATATTCATCAATTTGATGCCTGAGCACAGACAAAAATTACTGGATTTCCTTATATGTTCTTCGGATATATTCCTCTAAATAAAACAATTAAACTTATAATATGATGTCCACGGATGTACTCTTAAAGCAGTAGAATAATACCTTTATTCCTTGAAATTCTTTGGAATTATATTTTACAATTTGGAGTTACTTTATTTTGCTGGAACACAGAATAGTACTAAAATTTAAGGACAAATCTATAGATAACATCATAACTACATGATAGATAAAAGAAATATATGAGACATTGGAATTGAATTCAGAAGAAATGTAATCAGCAGAATGGAATGCCTACACCAATAAAACTAACTTTTTTGTTGGACACCAGCTGTACTATGAACAATGTTTAAAACACAATATGAGGGCCAGAGCAATAGCACAAATAGGGAATTTGCCTTTCATATGGCCAACCTGGGACACACGTGTGAGTGTTGTACCCAGGTTCAATCCCTGGCATTCCATACAGTTTCCCGAGCCAGGAGCAATTACTGAGGGCAGAGCCAGAAATAACTCTTGAGCACTGCCGAGTGTTTTTCACACCAAAAAAATCCAAACCACAATCTCAAATGACACAGGGCTGGAGAGATATTACAATGGGTAGGCCACCTGCCCTTTACTCAGTTGATCTGGATTCAATTCCCAGCATCCAATATACTCCCCTAGGCCCAACCAGGAGTAATTCATGACCAAAGTACCAAAAGTAAACCCTAAGTGGCAACAGGTATGGCTCCAATACCAACAAATATAAATTAAATAATTAAAGACAACAGACACAAACCTATTCCAGGTACAAAATGGGATTCTTAGGAGAAAACTGTGATGTTGGAAATCAACTCTAGCTCCAACCCAAAAGTTTAGATATGTTTGAGCTATGCACATGACCCAGTGGCTCAACTCAAGAATAAACTAAAAATCTGCTAGGGTCCTATTTTAAAGGTTTCCTCACATAGGCAAATGGCCAGCTATTTGGCATAGCTGTAATTACTGTTTGCCCAGTTTATTAACTTCCAGCAAAAGAATCCTTGTTGTGGGTATTATAACCTACTCAAATCTTTCATTGATTTGATTTCACTGGTCACTTCACAGAAGGTGTGATGAACAGGGGGAATTCATCTTTCTGGCAATGACTGTGCCTTCTAGCCTGTTATGAAAATTAATAAATAAAATCACCACCACCACCACCCGTTTTATGATCTAAGTATACCCACACTACAATTCATGAGTCTCTCATTTAACAGCACACCCTTTTAATACTTGACAAACAGCACCAAATATGTCTCTGCATATTTAGATAAGGCTTTTCTGCTTTAATTACTTAGCATTGTGGCAAATGTAACTGGAAAATGCTACTGAAGTAAGGAAATACAGAAATAATGATGACTAGTTTTCTTTTCCAACTTTCCCTGAACAAGATGAAAATCAAGGTTTATTATATCTTCTCAGGGCCAATGAGCTGTTAAATCCTCATTTTTTTCTTACTAGAAGCTCCATTAGTACCCTCTTTAGAGTGAAAGAAACTGAGGCTAACTGGTACTAAGACAGTTGGAAGCCCCAAAGCTCTGAAGTGGTCAAGCTCAAACTGATTTCATATATCACATAATCCTAGACCATTATTCATTTATATTGACCCAATGATGTTTGGTCGATTTTACTTCTAACTCAGTTAAGGCCGAGAAACCTTTCCTCTCCAAAAGAAAGGTTATTTGTGCATGGGTTTGTGGGGTAAAAATTTCATAGCCTCCTTTGACCTGTACCTCCAAGTTCTATTTCCCAATCTTGAACTTTTCTCAACAAGCTCCAGCTGAGTCCCATGGGGACCACCCCTCCCTGACTCAAGTTCTGACATGATTTTTTTTTCTTTTTCTGACATGGTTTATTAACCAAAACTTATTCTCTTGAGACACTGTTAAAACACAACTAAAGAAAAAAAAAAACACAATAAAGGGAAGCATAAGAGAAAAAACTTTAGATCACCTGTCCTAACTGTAAGTGTTATCATTACTTCTTGCTTTTTTCCAGCCATAATTATGTATATTAATAGAATTCACACACTATATATATATTTTTTCAAAGTTTAATCAGCCTCCTTTTAAGAGAGCTTACAAATAAGTAAATAAAAATAATAGAATTATAAAGATTGTTGTTACATAAAGATACCAGAGATAGAATATGGATAATTATTTCAGACATTTGTTTCAGAAACTATTAATTTGCCTGAGTAATCAATTATGTCTTGTTGAATTGATCAGATTTTCTAATAAAACTAAACTGACTCTTCCATTCAGCTGAAGGTAAAAGTTTTTCAAGTTCCAAGAGCCAATAAGAACCACTGCAATAGTCTACACTCTCACACCATCTACCAATAGGACAACAAAAAGTAAATGCTTTTCTATAAAAGTCCTATCTTGTCTTGAATAGTTATATAGGCATGTGAATATAGATATGCATTTAACATAGGAGTTTAAGGGGTGAGAGATAAAAATGAAGCCATGATGTCAATCTGAAGAGCTATTCCATGAACTAAAAACAACCAAAGGATGTAGATGCATCTTTTAGAAAAGAGGTCTTTGATAACAGCACCATATAAGTACAAAAACCTCTAGAAATATGGAATCACAAAGCAACATGAACAGCAAAGGGTGATGTTGAAAGGCCTAAACTCTTGATGGACTCAATAAAAAATGAACCAAGAAGCTACTGCTATATAGTTTAATTAGACTAAATATCACCAGGAGCAGACCAGCACCCTACAGAATTCAAAATCATCAATATTTTTCCTTGTGCTTACTGTACCAAGAAGCTTGAGGGGACTGAATCAAATTCCAGGTAAATAAACTAACAAGTACACTGCGATTTATTTAACTAAAAGGTACGTGAGCAGTGACTACGTGTGAAAAAGTTCTTCATGACCTGTTCATTCACCTCTTGAGTCAGAATGACCTTAGCAGAGAAGAGGGCAAAATCTGATTCCAAGTCACATGGTAAGGAGGTGAAACATTTTAGACCATTTTATTGAACCAAATTAATACACAGGTATTTTCATAGTGACCTGGTTTATACTATCAACAAGAAGGCATATTTACAGGTTTGATAATCTTGTGTTTATTGAATTTACTGATCAAGAAATGACATGCTTTATCTCATCTACTTAATTACTGACACTTCAACAATGATGAATTTTAAGAAGCTTACTGACTTTTAAGAAGCTTTATTGATTTTTTCTTACTTAAGTTTTTTATACTTAGTTATAATTCCATCTAATGGTATCTTGAGAAAGTTATGGTCTTTCACCTTTAACAGAAGATGGTTTGCATATCTGTAGTCACTGAACTTTGAAGAAGTTTATAGAATTATAACATAACAAAATCGGCAATTGCATGAATACTATCACTAGAATTTTCCATCTATGTTGTAAATAAAGGATATATTTGTATAGTCAGAATATTGATATCCAAGCAATCATTGCTATCAGTTTGGCAAAGTTGAAGAATACATCAGATAGACTTCAATTTACCTTCATTAAAAAAGCAGATTTTAAACCTGGGTTCAATCGCTGGCACCAAAAAAAAAAGAAAACAAAAATTACTTTTCAAAGAAATATTTAAAATTCTGTTTTTTTAAGTTCTAAGAGAAACCCATTTACCAAGAAACACATTTTAACAAATATTTCACCTCAGGGCCACTGCTTCATTTCAAGACTCCAGACATGCAAGTTTCTATTGAGTGTGAGGAGAGGAGCATGCCACCCTAATCACTGCCAGGCTTTGCAAACTTTACAATAATATAGGAGTGAAGTTTTATGGGAGCACAGAATTAAGGCCTATTTCACAAACAGTGCTTAGCAAGCACATTCCCTAACTCCAATGCATTTCCTCCAATGACTGTGAGAATAATAATAATAAAAAAAAAGCATGCATAAAACATCGGCAATTCTGCTCAAATGCCAAGTAAGAGTTAATAAAACATAGGAAATTCCTCAAAAATCGAGGCTTAGCAACAGAAGTGGCAGAGTTAAAAGCGCAGATTATAGGGACAGAAATCTTGTTGGACATCCAGATTCCAAAGTAAGAATTTGGTGATTTTTGTGCGCAGGAGAGAAATGTCTTTCTTGGGGCCTCAATATGATCAATGTGATCAAGAATGAAATGGAAGATGATCATAATGGTGATTGATAATAATAGCTCTTCTTCTCAGTGAGCAATTATAATTATAAATCCAAAGACAGTAATAGATGTAAGGCCATTTGCAAACCATTAACTGACCTGCAGAAATAATTTCTCATGAGCCCAACTTTTAACTGCCACCAGTCAAGCTCTGCTCTTTGGCTTTTAGTCTCAATCCCCATCACTGGAAATGTCCTACACACAACAGAAGCAAAACTCTCCCTTGCCTGGACTTTTCCTGACTCTCAGGTCTGAATGTAGAATTCCTAAAGGAATGTATATTTAATCTACCTCGTTCAATTTAAACTAGAAGAACCATTTGCAGCAAACACATCCTGATAAACAGGAGTGTGTCTCCTTCTGACAATGGACATGAATGAGTAGTCTTCTGATTTCAGTGAGCTGGTATAGGGAACCTTGGCCATGACTGTTAAATAGCATCTCCTCAAATTGGGAGAAAAAACGAAAGAGAGGGGCTGGAGCAGTGGTGCACACGTTAACCTAGGATGGACTGCAGTTCAATCATCCAGAATCCCATATGGTTCCCCAAGCCAGGAGCAATTTCTGAGCTCATAGCCAGGAGTAACCCCTGAGCATCACCGGGTGTGGCTTGAAAACAAAACAAAACAAAAATGGAAAGAGAGAAAAACAGGCTTCTTCTGAGGAACTGAGCACCGGAAGGGAGCCCTGTCCTACCCTTCTCTGTCTTTCCTGAACTCTGGAAGCTCTCCTCAGAGCCCTGGGAAGCGAACCCCAAAGAAACTACATTCAGAAGCTACCCAGCGAGCCAGTGAGTGAGTGAGAAATGGCTGCAGGTGGGGGTTTCCAGGCAGAGTGCTGACTGCTCTACCTGCAGAATCTCCACCGGGCTGTGCTTCTTCTGAGGAACTGAGCACCGGAAGGGAGCCCTGTCCTACCCTTCTCTGTCTTTCCTGAACTCTGGAAGCTCTCCTCAGAGCCCTGGGAAGTGAACCCCAAAGAAACTACATTCGGGAGCTACCCAGTGAGCCAGTGAGTGAGTGAGAAAAGGCTGCAGGTGGGGGTTTCCAGGCAGAGTGCTGACTGCTCTACCTGCAGAATCTCCACCGGGCTGTGCTTCTTCTGAGGAACTGAGCACCGGAAGGGAGCCCTGTCCTACCCTTCTCTGTCTTTCCTGAACTCTGGAAGCTCTCCTCAGAGCCCTGGGAAGCTAACTCCAAAGAAACTACATTCGGGAAGAGATAACAATGCTATCTGGGCAAAAGCCGGCTCCCTGTATGTGACACCAGGCGGGGAAAATCCGCGAAAGTACACCGGCCCAGTGGGGCTCAACTGTGAAAGACTGTGAGTGTGACCTGTCTATGTCTGTCTACTGTCCTCTTGCATGAAACTCTTGCGAGTGGGGCAAAAAGAGGCTCAGAGGAGCACGGCCGCTCCGCTTCGCTACGCGGCAGTGCACTCTTTCTAAGGAAAGAACTCCATTGCAACAAGAAGGAAAAATCACACTAAGAACAGCGCTATATCACAGAAGCAAACATTTCTCTCTGGACTGTCTTCTCTGTTGCATGCTCGGGCCTAAGATTTGACCCAGTGTGAGGCTTCATCCACGGAGGACTCCCCTCCCTTAGAGGCAAGTCAGCCCATCCAGAAAGGGAGGAGCCAGAGGAGTGTGCTGCCTACATCATATAGACAATGAATACCACCACAACACGTAGAAAAACCCACAATACAAGTGTGACAATGGGGAAACAACGCAGGCCAGCATCAGACATAGAGAATGAAGATGACAATTCTGAGGACCAGATAATGACTGAACAACTAATCAACCTCTCAGATAAGGACTTTAGACTAGCAATATGGAAGGTGCTCAACAGACTCCAAGAAACCATGGATCGAGTTGAACAGAACACTAATAAGAACCAAGAAAATATGAAGGCAGAAATGACAAAACTCCAAACTGAAATAACATGTCAACTAACAGGACTGAAAAAGTCAGTAAACGAAGTGAATGACAAAATGGATAAGCTCTGGGACAGGGTATCAGAAGCTGAGAATAGACTTGGTGCTGTGGAAGATGAGATACATAACAATTCCATACAGCAGGAGAGATTGGACAAAAAACTTAAAGCAAATGAGCAGACAATGGAAAAATTAGTCAAAGAATGGGAACAGACGAAAATAGAAGTCTATGATAAGATCAACAGAAACAACTTAAGAATCATTGGAGTCCCAGAGACCCAGGAAGAAAATTTCCAGGAAGAATCAATGGTCAAGAACATCATTAAAGAGAAACTTCCAGAGCTAAAGAATATATGTGATCAAATCCTGCATGCCAGAAGAGTACCAACCAAAAGAGACCCCAGAAAAACCACCCCAAGACACATCCTAGTCACAATGACAAATCCCACAGATAGAGACATAATTCTGAAAACAGCAAGATCAAAAGGGGAAATCATGTTCAAGCAAGCTTCCCTGAGATTTACAGCAGACCTGTCACCAGAAACACTCAATGCCAGAAAGCAGTGGTGGGATATTGTGACAAGACTGAATGAAATGAATGCTTCACCCAGAATACTATACCCAGCAAAACTCACTTTCCGGTTTGATGGAAGAATACATGGTTTCACAGACAAAAAACAGCTCAGAAACTTCACAGACACAAAACCAGTCTTAAGAGAAAAACTGAAAGACCTAATCTAAGACAAGACTACCCAAAAGACACACCAAATTTTGAAATAAAGATGGCGTTAAATCCCAGGACAATTCTTTCTCTCAACGTCAATGGACTAAATGCACCAGTTAAGAGACACAGAGTGGCTAAATGGATCAAAAAACTCAATCCAACCTTCTGCTGCCTACAAGAAACGCACCTGAATAGTCAGAACAAACATAGACTCAAAATAAAAGGCTGGAGAAAAATTATCCAAGCAAACAACACCCATAAAAAAGCTGGAGTGGCCATACTAATATCAGATAATGCAAACTTTATACTCAGGAAGGTTGTAAGGGACAAAGATGGACATTTTATATTAATCAAGGGGTACGTAGAGCAGGAAGAATTCACTCTCCTAAACATATATGCACCGAATGAGGGGCCAGCAAAATATTTAATACAACTGTTGACAAATCTGAAAAATAATATCAACAACAACACAATAATTGTGGGGGACCTTAACACGGCTTTGTCAACACTGGACAGGTCAACCAGACTGAAACCTAACAAGAATATACTAGACCTGAGGAGAGAAATGGAAGAAAGAGGCCTAGTGGATATATATAGGACACTCCTTCCCCAGAAACCTGGATACATATTCTTCTCCAATGTACATGGGACATTCTCCAGGATAGACTACATGCTGGCACATAAAACATACCTCCATAAGATCAAGAGGATAGAAATTTTGCAGACTACCTTCGCTGACCACAAGGCTCTGAAATTATATGTGAATTCCAAAGGGACTCAGAAGAAACACTTTAACACCTGGAAGTTAAACAGCCTCATGCTCAATAACCAGTGGGTCCGAGATGAAATCAAGGAGGAAATAAAAAGGTTCCTGGAAACAAATGACAATAAAGACACAAACTCTCAGAACTTATGGGACACAGCAAAAGCAGTACTGAGAGGAAAATTTATAGCTTTGCAAGCACACATCAGGAAGGAAGAAGGAGCTTACCTGAGTAGCTTAATGACACAGCTAATAGAACTAGAAAATGCTCAACAAAAGGACCCAAGAATAGGAAGACAGAAGGAAATAACAAAGCTGAGAGCAGAAATCAACGAAGTGGAAACTCAAAAAACAATCCGAAAGATCAACGAAAGCAAAAGTTGGTTCTTTGAAAAAATAAACAAGATTGATAGACCACTGGCAAACCTAACAAAGAAAGAGAGAGAGAGAAACTTGATAACTCGTATCAGGAATGAAAAAGGAGAGATCACTACTGATATGACAGAGATTCAAAGGGTAATCAGAAACTACTTTGAAAAACTCTACGCCACTAAAAATGAGAACCTGGAAGAAATGGATAAATTCTTGGACTCTTATAATCTTCCACGGTTGAAGGAAGAGGATGTAGCATATCTAAACACCCCCATCACCATTGATGAAATTAAAACAGTAATCAAATGTCTGCCGAAAAACAAAAGCCCAGGTCCAGATGGATTCACTAATGAATTCTATCAAACTTTCCAAGAGGAACTACTGCCAATCTTGGCAAGACTCTTTCATGAAATTGAACAAACAGAAACACTCCCAAATAGCTTTTATGAAGCCAACATCACCTTGATACCTAAACCAGACAGAGACGCTACCAAAAAAGAAAATTACAGACCAATATCACTGATGAATGCAGATGCAAAGATCCTCAACAAAATCCTGGCAAATAGGATTCAATGCCTCGTTAAGAAGATCATCCACTACGATCAAGTAGGTTTCATCCCAGGAATGCAAGGCTGGTTTAACATCCGTAAATCTATCAACATAATACACAACATCAATAACAAGAAAAATAAAAACCACATGATCATATCAATAGATGCAGAGAAAGCATTTGATAAGGTCCAACACCCATTCTTGATCAAAACTCTCAGCAAGATGGGAATGGAGGGAACCTTTCTCAATATAGTGAAGGCCATCTACCACAAGCCAGTGGCAAATATTATCCTCAATGGAGAAAAACTGAAAGCCTTCCCTCTAAATTCTGGCACAAGACAAGGCTGTCCTCTCTCACCACTCCTATTCAACATAGCACTGGAAGTACTTGCTATAGCGATTAGGCAAGAAAAGGATATCAAGGGAATCCAGATAGGAAAGGAAGAAGTCAAGCTCTCACTGTTTGCAGATGACATGATACTCTACTTAGAAAACCCTAAAGACTCTATCAAAAAGCTTCTAGAAACAATAGACTCATATAGCAAGGTGGCAGGCTACAAAATTAACACACAAAAATCAATGGCCTTTCTATATACCAATAGTAATAAGGATGAAATGGACATTAAGAGAACAACCCCATTCACAATAGTGCCACACAAACTCAAATATCTTGGAATCAACTTGACTAAATATGTGAAGGACCTATACAAAGAAAACTATAAAACTCTGCTCCAAGAAATAAGAGAGGACACACGGAAATGGAAACGCATACCCTGCTCATGGATTGGCAGGATTAACATCATCAAAATGTCAATACTCCCCAAGGCATTATACAGATTTAATGCCATCCCTCTAAAGATACCCATGACATTCTTCAAAGAAGTGGATCAGACACTTTTGAAATTCATTTGGAACAATAAACACCCTCGGAAAAAAAAAAAAAAAAGAGAGAAAAACAAGGGCCCATAACAAATGAGGTTGCAACTGCTCACTCATCCTTGAATTTGGGCTAACAGGCAATCCTGGATGGCCACATAGCTTCACTCCTTTTGTTTACCAGTTAATATATAGATAGTTCAGTTGGATTATGGGGGGCACAGTAGGCCTCCCATTCTTGTGGCACCCAAAATTAGAGTGGTACCCAGAGATGAGACATTAGTGGGTTCATATTTATCAGCAACCCATGAGATTTATATATGGCTCTCAACCGAGTATATGAAATGGTGAAGGAACAAGAAGTATTTTCACATGCTGACAATATTTTCATATAGCCAAACTCAGGCTGCCATCAAATTGGAATGTTTCATTATTGTTTTCCTTGGGGTTTGAATTTCTTGATTTTTGCCTTTCTTTTGCTTCATGGGAACTAACTGCAATAGATCCCATTCTGTAATAGTGGAGAAGAGGGCCAAGTCAGGAAACACGCTGGAACTGGCAAAGGAACCATCTGTGGGAAGCCACAGTGATCCTCTCTGCTGCCTCTGCCAGGTCAGCCATGGGGCGCAGGCCACCATTGGAGACTGCTGGGGAAAACTGCACACTGGAGGAAAAGGGGGATGTAGCTGCCAAATTAAAAATAAGTAGAGTCTACTTTTGATTATCCACAAGTAGTTTAACCACATGGCTTTCTTCTTCCAACTGCCTGGCCTCAAGTCTAGGCCTGGACCCAGGAATTGAGCAGGATGTTGTATCTGTGTTGGAAGGCAAACACCTATCGTCGCTGCACTGTGCTTTTTCTTTTAGCAGTAAAGTCTCTTCTGACAGTAAGGATGATCTCTAAACATATACGTGAATGCTGTTCTTAATCGCTATGTTTTAGGAATCTTCAAGAAAATCATGGACAGCTGGAGCAACAGTATATTCAGAAGAAAGCCTACCTTGCATGCCACTGACCTAACTTCAATCCCTGGCATCCCCAGATGGTCCCCCAAGCCTTCCAGAAGTGATCCCTAAGTGCAGAGCCAGGAGTAAGCCCTGAGCACCTCAGCTGTTTATTATTTTTGGTTCAGAATCCAAAATAATTAAAAAATAAATATATAAATAAAAATCATAGGTAGATGCTTAGTGTTAGTAAGAGAAAACATTATAGTTTCTTCATTCTGGGTCCAGAGAGATAAAACAGAGTGGGGTGCTTATCTTGAAAACAACTGACTAAACATGGTTCAAATCCCCAACAGCTCGTATGAACTCCTACTGCCACCAGGAGTGACCCTGAGCACAGAGTTAGGAATAAGCCCTGCATACCACTAAGACCCAACATATATAAATGCAATCTTCATATAAAATATCAAGTTTCTTCATTCATTCATTTGTTCATTTATCGCAAAGGCATTGAGTAGACCTCATCATGTTGGCAACTAGTCAGTTCCAGACACTCTAGACATAAAAATGAAAGTAATCCAAATCTACCTCATGGGGCTCACAGTTCATACAGGTTAATACTTGGAATCCCAAAGCCATGTTTTCTAAAGCCCAAAATAACCTTTCAGATTAATATTGCACTGTTCAAGGAGGAAAGGCCATTTCTTGGACACTTGTACTGAACAATAAGCTGTAGTGTCTGCTCAAAGGTGACATATAAAAAACTTTCAGTGGGGTAAAGGGTGAAATTTTAGCCAGAGGTAGAATCTGTGTTAGATGCTTTAGATTCTCTGTTCTGTCTGTGCCCTTGTACCCAGAAAGCCAGCCTGCTTGCTTGTCTGTCTTTCAAAAACAAACTTCTATGTTAACTATCACACGTCCTCTCAGTACCTCACAAATAGCCCCATTCTACAACTATAAGTCCAACAACCCAACTTGTGTATTCAAATTCACACCATGGTATACATGATTAATGAAGGTTAAAACTTCTACCAGAGTTTTCTCTTTAAAAAACAGACTCCTTTTTTTTCCCCAAACTCTCTAATTGATGGACTATGTGGGAGAAAACATGTTTAGCTGAGGGGAATATTTCCTGATGTCACTTCTTGACTCTAGATATTTATGACCTGCATTCTCAAAGAAGTTATTTAAACTCTCAGGAAAATAGACTTCTCCATGTATGCAATAGGAGGTATAATAATAAAACACAAGACTAAAGGGCTGTTGAGAGAATAAAATGAGATGATTCATAAAAACATTGACCTTGGCATCTGCCACTAAAATTAAATAAGATCCTATTATTGATCTGTCTCATTATTTAAATGTCATTTTATTAAATAAATAATAATTTGTCTCTTCATTTCTGATAGATAGCCAATCACCCACTCAATCTGCACAAGGCAGTTCCTCAGATGTTTATGACTGGGAAACTCAATTTTGTTGTATCATTATAATCTTCCCAATTACAAATATGGGCACTGCTGTCTATAAGTTAACATATGCAAATCATCATAAAGGCTTACAAGGTCCTCGTTCTGAAGTCAGCTGCTATTAACGGGTATTTTTAAGCTCTTAGCATGAAAGTGAATGAGAGAGAGGGAGAGAAATATGTGGGCGAGGAGAAGTTTAATATGTACTCACAAATAAATAAATAGTAATCATTTCAGGATCTTTGTTTCATCAGTAGAAAAGCCTATTACTTAACCAGAGAATAACCCAAATCCCTCAATTTATGGTTTAGCTCTCTTGATGAGGGAGGTGGAAAGTAGGTACCTTAATAAGCCACAAAAATGGACAAACTTCCTTCCGAAGCAACACACTCTTTGCTATCTGCTTCCTTGCTTGAAATTTATTACTATGAATACAGAGCATGAAAAACGGGAGATGATGCCAGTTTAACCATCACTTTGGCGCTGATCCTTTGCTAAAATTATGCATCTCTCTAGCTTGTTTAAATGCCAAAGAGCTCAGCAAACTAGAAGAATATTATGCTCTTGTCTTCGATTAAGAAGTCCACCTGAGCACTGCATGCAGATGGAGACAAGGGAGTCAAGGAAAAAGGGATGAAAACATTCCCACTGCAGATGTTAATAATGGGCTTGAGATGTCCAATCAGGACGGATTACAATAAAATCATCATTCAGTACAAGTGATTTTGGGAAATCCTGCATATTTCCCAATGCTGAATCCATTGTCAAGTAATGGGCGAATAGAACAGAATAAAGGATGACTCAACATTGAGGGAAGCCAGAGAGGCATGTGCCATTCCAAAATATGTAATAAAATAAGTAAAGACAGTGCTCAGGATTGAAAACTGTGATTGGTGCTTCAAAAAGCTCCATGTGCTAACAATGCTCATTTCTCTCATATTTATATCTCTCACATTTAAAGTTAATGACAATAATTTAAACCCTAATGAGAAATGTTCAAGGAAGTAGGGAGCTACAATGACATGCAGATCTATTGAAACTAATGTGTTTCTTTAATGTGTGTGTATTTTTAATGAACATAATATTGTTATAGCATAGTAACACTGGATTATTTTATTATTTCCTTTATAATCTACTATAGAAGCAATGTGAAGATTTTTCTATACCTTAACTATAATTTAATTTCACCTGAGGAAAACCACTTTTCCTAATGTAGAGATGAGAATACCCTAAGTTGAAGAATCTTAGGGACAGTATCATACCCTTCCGTGTGACATGGTCATTGTTATTACTAACTCCACACACAGAAGATGATTGCCACCAGGATCAATCCAACTACCTTTGGCCTCATACTTTAAGGATATTATATATATACATTTTTTTGTGGTTTTTGGGTCACACCCGGCAGTGCTCAGGGGTTATTCCTGGCTCCAAGCTCAGAAATTGCTCTTGGCAGGCCCTGGGGGACCATATGTTATGCAGGGATTGAACCGATGACCTCCTGCATGAAAGGTAAATGCCTTACCTCCATGTTATCTCTCCAGCCCCTATGTACATTATTTTTAATATCCCCCATAGTGTTCTGTACTAACAGACAAAAGTCTGGAAAGAGATGCACAAAGATGTTAACAATTCTCCTTAGATATTAACAATTTTTCTTTAGAAATTGTGCGTAATTTCTCTTCTTCCTATGTTTCTGTACTTTCCAAATATCTACAAAATACACATATATAACTTCACAATAGACATTTTACCAAAGATATGCGCAATTATGTGGTGCCTAGAAGGACACTATGATCTGACCTTCGAAAGCTGTATAATTTTTGCCCTCAAAGAGAGTAGTCGGGGGAAATGAAAGACACGCACAAGCCATTTGGGGGAGGCAACAATGCAGATACAATGGCTTCAGAAGAGCAGAGCTGGACAACAATGACTATGTTAACAGAATGAAAAGAGTTTGATATCTCTACGGGAAAACGTGAACACTTGGCAGTTAATGTAGTTCATTCAAGGATTTCTTTTCCACGGAAAAATCAACTTTGACTTACTATCATTACAATGCAATAGACTAATTTCTGGCAGAAAGAAACTGTTCTTTTTCATATTTAAGATTCAGCATTTGTTTGGGGTCTTTTCCCGAAGTTTCTCTGATGCTCAGGAAACCCACCCCCTTGCACACTTCCCCCAGCTAATTAAAGGGGCTGTCACTGTGATGATCATCAGTCAGAATTTTCCCCTCAACATACCATAAAATAAGTAGCTTTCAACTGCCCATTACTTAATCACCAACCAACCAGTCCAGTTGGAGCCCTTTTAAAAGTCTTAAATCTTGAGACTCCAGACGTGTTTATTAAAAATGTTTAAATCACATTTAATCAAAAAGCTTATTAAGTATTCTGTGAATTTCGGTAACAGGACAGCCTTGTTAGCACCAGAATGAAACAAACCTCATGCTCCACGTAGGACTCTGAGCTCTAGACCTGACCTGCCTTGTCTTCTACAATCCTGCCAATACCCCAGTGATATATTGCATAGCTTCTCATTTTACAGACAGCAAACTGGGCCTGGGCAAGAACAGGTCACCTGTCCAAGGTCGCAAAGCATGTTTCCAAACTCAGATCTGGCTGCTTCTAAAGACCATACTTTTTAATATGTCTGCCTTCCCCTGTGCATAGAGCAAAAAGAGGAGGCGAGGGCCTTTCAAAATAAAAAAACCAAAAAAAGCATGCAAGCAGAAAACCCAGTATAATAATTTCCTCCTAATACTCTTTAGCCACCTCTATTTCTCCTTCTTGTGAGCTCATTCTCTGCCTGGCAAGGACCATGAGGCATTTAAGAGACAGGACTGCGGAAAGAATGAGGAACGGGACAGAACTGACTTGCAGCAGGGTTTTAGATGGGAGATCTGAAAACTGAGGGGGAGAGCAAGAGTTTGATCCAAATATAGGAAAGCAGCCACCCAGGACCAGATGGGGGAAGGTCTCTATGGAACTAAGTGGTACCTCAAAATTAAAAAGGAAGGGAAGCACTTGACCTTCCCCTCTTCTTGTGGCTCTACCCGGAGTGCCCAGTTTTTAAAAAAGTGTTGCATACACTGCAGATAGTGCTAATATTACTCATTTAAGCAAAGCTGGGTATGGAGTTTATTTTTAGGGGCAGGAGTCATCCACACAAAGCATAGTACCTCGCCATGCTGGATGAAATCTCATCCAACTCCCTGTTGGTTTTTCCTTAGCAAAATTTTAGAGAGACACCCAAGCAAAATGGAGTCATCTCCCTTCCAATAGTTATCACACACAGAAACACACACATACACACATACAAACAAAATAGCACTTGTAAAACTCTATTAAAACTCTAGAAGTATATGTTCTACACATGTAACAGACATATGTATGAACTAATATAAGACTCATGCCCAACAAAGCAAAGAAAGGCTCAAATACCCTCTCCGGGAGAAGGTTTTTCACTCCTGAATCTCTTTACTGTTGGTGCTACAGACATCCCCATTCATAGAAGGGCAATTCTCAGGAAGTTCATCTGGGCCATGTGGTAATGTGCTTTTGTGGTCAGAGAGGCCTGCTCCCAGCTACATGTTTCTACAGGCTCCCCCACACTGCCAGAAACAACTCAACTCTCCACTTCTCTAAGGACACTAGCTTCCTATTAACACCAGCCACCTGTCTGAGGAAGGAGGCATGGGTACGTGGAATTAGTAAATTTTCAGGACAAAAATCACAGAACTCAAAAGAGAAGTTATTCCTATACCTCACTCTTTCTAGCCAGTCTTAGTCTTGTGTGTGTTTTATTTTCTCACTAAAAAATCAAAAGGAAGGGGCTGGAGAGACAGTAATCAGAAGATGCCTGCCTTGCATGTGGATGACCCTGGTTCAATCCCCAGCACTATATATAATTCCCTGAGCACTCCCAGGGGTTATTCATGAGCCAGAACTAGGAATGGCCCCTGAGCACCACAGGTTCAGGCCCTAACTTCATCCTGCCTTGCAAAAAAATCAAAGGGAAAGAACAAACAAATATTTTTAGATGTGAAGAGTCTAGTGTATCTTGTTTTACATAGCTACTACTGTTTACTACTGCTGATTTCCCAGTGTCAACTTAATTCTGAGAAAAATTAAGCAAATACCATTTGTTCCCCAAAGCAACAATTCTTTCAACTGCATTTCCCATCTTCAGTCCATCTCAGCTACAAAATCTTTCAGGTACTTGAGCAGAACCACTCCTCCCTGGGGTTTTCCTCCTGGTCTCTCCTCAATTCCATTTCACTGTGGGAATTCTTCAGTTATCAAGAGGACCTTCATATAAATGACTTCCATCTGTTTTTAATTGCTATTCATTAATCCTAGATTAATCCTACCTGGAGCTATAGAGTTCACTATTCTTTTTGATGATGACACTTTAAACAACAGAAAAGTGGAACCCGATGCAAAACTGTCTGACATACTACAGCAGTGTAAGTATCTGTGGGGTGTGTGTGCACATGCACATGACATGAATTGATTGGGTTTGGAGGCTTATTGGTGAGCAGAAAGACAACAGGGGAAAAACACACCTCCATTACTAGCTTTGATTCTCTTCCGATGTGAATGCAGAATTCAAAGGTATCTATCTAGGACATGCTTTGTATGTTTCAAGTGCTTTTTGGTAATATCCAAAGTAGGAGAAATTCCATTTGGCTGGTGAATGATTCTAAATATGTGATTCTGAACTCACCTTGACAAGAATTACCAAAACTGATGAAGAAAATGTTCAGAAAAAGTAACATACATCGTCATGGGTTTTGGTTTAAAGCCCACGAAAATTCCAACCAGTTCTCCATGTCCTGTAAACATGGTGAAACTGTCTGAACTGGAGTCTGAACTGGAGCTGACAAGGTAGGGGCTGTGTGATTTTTCTTCCCCTGCATTACTTGTGACAAAGCCTTGAAAGCTTGATCAGCAAGAAGTGTGTGTTCAACCAGGTAAGATTCAGTATGAACAAACAGACTAAACATGAATTAGTAAATATATGTATATTTGTCTATTATCAGTGACTTTTGTATTCCCCCCAAACTACAAAAATAAAAAATAAAGCATCTCACTGGAGAATTTTTGACAGTTGTAAAACTACTGAATCTCTGTCATTTGCTCCGTACACCAAGACACAGAATAAAACCTTCACTGAGGTTTCTCAGTGCAATTCAACAGACCCCTTAATCCTGACTCTTTTCTGAAAAAAAAAAAAACATGAGTCTAAACTCTTGCCCAGTCTCCCAACTTTCTGGATGTCTACTGTTACATTTTTAAATGAAGAAGCCAGTATTTATCTCCAAAGTACTTACATGATTTTAATGTTTTCTCTATTTTAGTGATATCACTGTAATCCTCAAGAGAGAGCCTTGCTTTTGGGAGATAAATTCTAAACAATCTATTAAGCAAATAAGCCTTCAGGAAAACTGAAATGCTATATATATAACTCTCTCTATATATGTATATATACATATACTCACATATATAATAAGCTTTGCTAAAATTCTTAGGCCACTTAGTATAACATCAATAGTACATATGAAGAGTTTAAGACTAAATGGATTCAAGTCCCAGTTTTATTTCCTGTAAGAGAACAGTAAGACCTTGGGCAAATCAATTCACCTCTTATGTTTCAGTTTCCTCATCTATAAATGGAGGATAATAGTAGCATTAATTCACGGAATAGTCATCCATACCTAATTAAATCAACAGCAAAATAAATATAAGATTGGCAATGGATTTAAGATGAGCCAACGTGCCTGAGCATTTACCTCACACTATTCTAAGCCCTCTCAAAAAATGAATATTTATAAGGCAATAGAACAAAAGAGTTGTTGAGGGAATAAATGAGCGAAGTTCTAGAAAAAAAACTTCTAGCTAAATGCTTCTAGTGCTACCCAGCCAATGTCAAAGAACTGAGTACACAATAATCAAATCACAAGTAGGAGTTGTCTTCAATTCACATATCTCATAGGTAAAGGGTGGTTGGATTTTTCTACTCAAGTAATTCAAGCTCCAATCTCCAGATAGCTTTTTTTTTTTATCTACAGGAACACATAAAACAACAATCATAAGGCCAAGTCAATACAAAATACCCACAGCTAGATAATGAGTACAAATTTAATGTATATTTCTGCTTTATTACTATAAAGAATAAAGATTGATAAAAGGAAATTCACTAAACAAAGTCTTCAAAATTACACCGGAAAGGCATTTTTATTTTTTTTAAGGACAAATCCTTCTGCTGCTGTGTCTTATATCAGATACTAACTTTAGGGCCTTTGACATATATACTCTTTAAAATCAAATACCCTACATGGAACAAACTGACTTCTAGATAATCTTGTGGTCCAGGACTATCTCTTAGGAATAAGGTATAAGTCAATCCAAGCCTGAGTCAGTCTTAAACTGACTCAGTCATATTTGAAATTTAATTCTTATCCGTCGAGCTGGTAAGTCTTAGGAAAATAAATGAATCAGAAGTTAATTCTAGACTAGACACATAAAGAAGGTCATAGGGAAAGTGGATGCAACTTTGTTGAGAACAACTATGACAGAGAAAGTTCCTTATTATAATTCATTATTTTATTAATGTTTAGACAATTAGTGCAAACAGAAAAAAGGGTACTTCAGAATTCACAGAAATTAAATTCAGAGCATCTGTGAAGAAATAACTTTTTTGATCACAAGCAAACATTCACAGATCACAGTAGATACACAAGAGGTCAAACAAGAGGTCAAACTTTCCAGAGTTCAATGGTGATTTGTCCACTACTCAAATCTAGATCTAGATTTCCCTAGATTTCCCATCACCATCCAAAGACCTGGTTTTCTCTGAGGTCTCTTTTTCTTTGCTGTTTCTTTAACTCTGTCCAACAACTGCTGAGCTCTCATAGCTGGAAAGAACCATGGTAAATACTAAGAAAACAGTCCTGATATAGAAGACCGACTCATAAGTTTTAACTGACTTCACTGCTTCAAGAGCCACAGAGAGTATATGAAAACAGAAGAAGGTCAAGAGGACTGACTTAGGAGTTCTAAGGAAGCAGAAACACTGATTCTCTGCATTGTTCCACAGAAAATACAAGGCAGACTGAAGAAAGAACAAGGTTTCACCAGGCAGAAAATTCAACTATACATAACTTTATAAATCATGGTGCTTTAATAAAAAATAAAATAAATGAAGCAGCTGGAAAAAAAAGAAGGGTAAAAACTCAACTCAAATCAAAGAATAGCAAAGGAAAAAGGGAGTGGAGGATGCAGGGAGATGATGACTTGCTACTTCTGTTTATGAGTAAGGGAGAATGGTGCACATTTCTGCATCACTTTAAGCTTTAATTGGGACATATACACTCAAGCATACCAAGTGCAAGCCTTTTCACTGTTGTCCTATTAATAATGCTGTTGATAGGTTCAAAGTATTCTTGAACTCCTTCCAGTATAAAATTTGCCTGCCCACAAGGTCTTTCCTATTACTTGACTCCTTCATTTAGAGAGGGCAGGCTTTAACATGTGGCTCAGGTGAAAAGTGAAACCATAGGCACACCAATGGAACTCAGAATAAAAAACATATTTTGAAGTAAAATAAAGGTTAGCTCTGGTACCAACAGACCTTGCTGGTTCAGCAAAATTGGAGGTGCTAACAGGAAATCACTATATTGTGTAATCCCCGTTTCACCCTCCACAAAATTGCACTATAATTCAAAATAAGTGAAGCAACAATTGGATGGATGACCAGTTTTTGTTGTTTACATAGTTTAATGCACAAATGTGCAGTTTCCATGACTTTCAGAATGACGTGATTTACATGAGGCTTTAACAATAAATAAACTTGAAGTGCTGTGTATAGTTAGCATATGGTGAGATTCTTAAGCAAAACTCTTTGCTTCTACTCCCTGCAAGATATTTAAATATTCTCCCCTCCTTAATTTTTCCTTTGGTCTTTAATTTACACCCTAATTCTTATGTATATAAAAATTATTTTACACATTAGATCTAAGTGTAGAAATAACACCAAAAACCTGTGTTCTTTACACATGAATGCCGCAATAATCAGTAACAACTGCACACAGATTTTATAGATATTTATAACTTTGTCATTTTAAAAGTTAGTCATGGATACCACGAATACTCATATTACTGTGCAATAATTTATGACATTTCCATAGACCTGTTATGTATCATCCTTCTTTAGCCACCTGGCATGTCAGAGTATCTGGGAAAAGATTAACAGAATTTATTTGCAATAAATCCCAAAAACATAACTTCTAAGAAACAAAGACAAATAAATTCTTTCACAAAGTACTCTCTTGTCAAATTTTGTAAGTCCTTCCATATGACCCTTATATACACATGACTTCCCAAAGTCCAAGGGAACATATTTTGACCAAGGTTACAGTCCTATCTATCTTTCTTCCTCCTTCTCCAAATTTCAGCATAGTTTTTTCATTCCCTTTCCCCTACTTGGACTTTATTTACAAGACTCCTGATAAAGTTTATGACCACAATTGCTCTACAGGGAGATAATGTCTTAATTTCCTCTCACCAGGAGGAGGAAATAAGTCATAAAGTAAAAAAAATTAATTCAAAAATCACCATTGGCACCTAACCTTCCAAAACCTGAAGATAATCATCAATGAATTTGTCAACCTAAATCAGAAGTGGCTCGCTCATTCTAATATGGGAGTCAAGAAGAAATCAATTATAAGCCAGCAAAATAAAGAATGTCTTTAAATATGGGTGTGTTTGTTTGTTTGTTTGTTTGTTTAAGAAAGAAGTAAAGCACCAGAGAGATAGCATAGGGAATATGGTGCTTGGAGTTAATCCCAGTTCCATCCCTGGCACTGAATACTGTCCTCTGAGCACCATCAGGGGGTCATCCCTGAGCACAATTAGAGATAGCTTCACTTAGAGCAGCTTCAGTGTGACCAAGCATTCCTACACACAATGCCCATAAGAGTCATATTGCTGTGCAAACTGTTCACCAAAGCATCATTAAAAAATATTCTTTCACATATTTTATTGAACATTTAATATTGCCACTGGAATCATGTGTCAGCTTTTGTATAGTACTGCATTTGCATCACAATAAATCCAACTCTTACACCTGGAATACCTTGAGTGTCACTCCTGAAAATGCTCATAAGGAAGGGGCATGCCCTACCACTACCCTCTTGCCTAGTAGCCTCTCTCCTGAATCCATTCTCACTAAATCAAATTTCTCAAGGTGCTCCCTCCATTGCATACCTATGTCACTGTACCTAAAGTTTTCTCCATAACTGATGTCACATTAGTAGACATTTACTTTGTCCTCTCTACCATCTCTCTCGTTCTTTCTTTCTTTCTTTCTTTCTTTCTTTCTTTCTTTCTTTCTTTCTTTCTTTCTTTCTTTCTTTCTTTCTTTCTTTCTCTTCCTTCCTTCCTTCCTTCCTTCCTTCCTTCCTTCCTTCCTTCCTTTCTTTCTTTCTTTCTTTCTTTCTTTCTTTCTTTCTTTCTTTCTTTCTTTCTTTCTTTCTTTCTTTCTTTCTTTCTTTCTTTCTTTCTTTCCTTTCTTTCTTTCTTTCCTTTCTTTCTTTCTTTCCTTCCTTCTTTCCTTCCTTCCTTCCTTCCTTCCTTCCTTCCTTCCTTCCTTCCTTCCTTCCTTCCTTCCTTCCTTCCTTTCTTTTCCTTCCTACCTTTCTTTCTTTCTTCATTCTTTTCTTGATTTCTTTCTCTCTCTTTCTCTCTTTTCTTTCTTGAAAGATAGGCTTTGACAGGACAAATTCTTTTAAGAGTTTTCATCAAGCTTTCATCAAGTTCTTTATATTTTTAATGATACATAATATACACAGACTCAAATATCTCTTTGAACACCAGAATTAATATTTTAAAGTTCCACGAAAGAAAGAGAACAGGTTGGTGAAGGGGTTTTATTAGCCAGTTTGATTCTGAGAATGATAATAGAGGGGATAGGGTGTGTTGATTAAAATGAGCACAATGAATGAAAGCAAAAATTTTAACAATCTTCATCAAGATTGGAAACTATATAGATTCTTTAAACTATCAAGGATACATGTTTATCTAATAACGAGTTTGTTTTTAAGTCAAATCTGAGAAAGCATATGAAATATTAATATTAATAATATCTTGGCATATATTGCAGACGCTCATCATAATTTTCTATTTTTAAATGAAATGTAGTGGGAAAAGTTTTTTTCTTTCTTGCTGTATTTCAGCAACCCTGAAGAATAAGTGGGAGTTTTACAAGAAATGAAAAGTTCTCCAGCTAAAAAAGATTATAGATGGCAGAATTTCATGACTTTTCTTAGAATGTAAATAACTTGTCTAGAGCTATGAGAAAAACTACTCAAATGTGTACTATTATCATTATTCAAAATATTACTACTTACAGTATTGTCTATTACTAAATTTTCTAGGAATTTTGGGGTAGTTTGATTAGCATTTCTTCATCGTTGTTGTCATTAGTTGTGAATTATGTATTCCTATAATTATGTGTGTGAGACAACTCACTGCACAGATCATCCAAATATTCTAGAGTACTTGCCGAAGTGTACCTGAAACCATCTTGTCTACCCACCCCCAACGATATATTCTCGAGGTGCGGGATACTGTATCTTATTTTGGAGAAGCTATGCACCATTTTCCAAGGAACATTCCATCAACAATTATTGATTTGCAGATCAAATAGAGAGGGTGATTCATTTTATTTAGTCAGATGACTTTAAAAGGTCAAAGTTTTAATATTAGAATTTTCTGTAGAATGTATCAATTAATCTTCTTGAAAAATGTTTCTTTTTGTGTCAAGTATTAAGTGCTGATGATTAATTTTAGCTAATATTTACTGAGCAACATTGTTACAGCAGGAACATTTGAAAGTATTTGAGACAGATGAAAATAATTGATTCAGTTTAATTTATAGAGAGGGGGTATATCCTTATGGTGCTCAGGGCATTCTACTCCTAGGTATGTGCTCAGAAGTCATTCCTGTTGGACCATATCAGGAATCAAACCTGGGTTTTCAGAATGTAAAAAAATGCACTCAGTGCATGTTTTTCAGTCCGTAATTTATAATTTTACTACCTCTACTATACAGATGAAGAAACTGAGGACAGAGAGGTCAGCTGGTGTGCTAGTAAAAGAATTCTGCTGAGATCTGAACCAGCAATGGGGCTCCAGAATCTATACTCTAGTTCAACTGTATCCTTAAGTGATCACTACTCTTCTTGGAAGTAATGTTCTGCTATTTCTGTGAATAATTATCAATTCACCCCAAGTTAGTAAGTGATAGGTTAGTTCTGTCAGGTTTGATAGCCACAGAAGTCGAAGCAATAACATATTGGGCAATAATGTCTACATAGAACTCAATGTTAGTGTTCATCAAATCATTAACATTAACTACGGGAAGATTTCACCTCGAGACAGAACGAACACTTTCTGCTTATAGCTGAAAATCCTTGTCAATTAAAAAGCAGTCTTTTGCAATATCACCATTGCAAATGTTGATCAAGGGTCAATATGAATCAAATTGTTCATACAAATGAATGAACCCCATTCATTTGGAAGAATTCTAGCTCAACTTTTGACCACACCAGCAAAACTTAAGAAGAGCACACCCAATAGAATGCACTGGAAGGTTTAGTCCCCTACCTATGGAACAAGAGTTAGAAAGAAACCCTTCTTGCATTATCTTCTCAAAGAAGGAGCAATATAATATTCATAGTTATGAGTCAGACATAGCTGGTAATAAATCTGAATTCTACCTCACACTCATTGAGTGGAGGAATCACTGGAAGTCACTTCTTTCCTCCATCTCTGAAGTGAGGGTGTCAATGATTGCTATATCAAAGGGTGGGAATGCAATAGTCGCATAGGTAAATCAATGTGCATTACATTTTTTAAATGAGCCATAAGTGATATATGTCCCCCAATCTTTTCTTTCTTTCCTGATTTGAGCAAACGATCCAACTTTCTGAAAACTTTGTGGTTATGGAAGGTTATTAAATTGATGGGAGCTCGCTCTAATCCTTTCTTAATTTCATATGTAAGCATCCAAAGTGAATGTAAGCCCAGAGAATGGCACAAGAGCTATATAGTTGTTAATACCACCTCAATCCTAAAGCACACATATTTATCAAGAAAAGCAAGTTTCACTTTAAAAGAAACTAGCATATTTAAGAGATTCAACTATTCATTTTGTGTCAGTTGAGAAGGAGAGGCAAAAAGTACAGAGCACTCAGTAAGCCCCCAGGAGAGCAGGGTCCCATTGCTAGTTCTTGAATTCCACCCTACATTTTATGCCTTTGCCTCCTCCTCCCTTAAAACAGGGCATATTCTTGCTTCAAAATGGTCCATAAGACAATGAGTGATTTTGTTTTTGTTTTTGTTATTTTTTTTTCCAAGGGGAAAAGCCACTCTGCAACCCTGCCTAAGGATGACAAACAGAATCTCTGAGTGGGGAAGGAGGGGGTGCCGGTCTGGGTGATGAGGTCTCTGCCTTTTAAGCAAGCCAGCCAGCAAACACAAATGCATGCAATTTGAAATTTTAATTAGGGTGCCATGTGCTGGTGACATATGGCAACACACTGACAGCTGGGCATCCAGGTTCAGGAACAGACCTGGGTTCTGAAGTCACAGTTGGCAGAAGCAAAGTTCTCTGCTTGTGCGCTAGGTGCTAGCATGCCTGGAAAGGGCTCTGCCAACATCGGCCCACTCTGTAACACTGCCTTTCGACCCTGTACAGATATGCTTGCCTGCCAGGGGACCATGGCAGCAACTCGGATGGAGAGTGAAGGGCACGGGGACAGAGAGGAAGCAACCAAAAATCTCCAAGTTCCATTCTCTGTTCATGGCAGAAAAGATTTCCAACAGCCCTGTCCTGGGCTTCCAATGATCCTTCTAGATCACAGATGCTGGAAACTGTCCTGCTAGGTAGTCCAGGCGAGGGGGTCCTTGCATGCTCAATGGGAACTCTGAGTTATCTGCTCCAAAGTCCAGAGCATTTAGAGCCCTTTTCTGAAGCCAAATTTGATCCAAAAAGGCAAATTTACATAAATCAGAAGATGAATCAGGTTCGCAAAGTGGTAAGATTGAATAAAAACATTCTAAGACAACTTGTTAAGCATTAAAGGTCAAGTTGGCTACCTTTCTTCCTTTGACCAGATTTTCTCTGGTTGATGAATTAAATATTGGTCAGTTTGACCTTTGAAGCTCAAGTTGCTTGAGAGTCTTCAGTTGGGTTAATGAATTGCTTTGCTTCACTTTCCCTGGTACCACTCTATCTATTTACTCTCCTTGAAGTAGGAACAGGCTATTGAAGTCTGCTATTACTAAGTCTAGGACTAAGAATTAACAGAATAATCAGACATTTTGGCCAAACCATGCAATATTAAGAGAATTATTTTTTTCTTTTCTTTTTGGAGTCACAACCAGTTGTTCTCAGAGCTTACTCCTGACTCTGGGCTCAGGCATCATTCCTGGCAGGGCTTTGGGGAACTATATAAAATGCTGGGGGTTAAACTCAGGTTGGCTGTGTGCAAGGCAAGCACCCTACCCACTGAACTATCTCTCTGGCTCTAAAACCTAAGAAAGCTATTCTTCAGATGCTCTTTACCTACAGATTACTTCTGAGATAAAAAACCTTACACTGCAAAGCACTCCAGTAAGAGAATAAAAAGTCAAAACACACCATTTCAACTCTGGGAAACCTGAGTTTCTAGTGGATAAGCAAGAAACTCTTCTGGAGATGTTCTGAATATGAGGTCCAAATATTTAGTTTTTTTCACCTTATATTCCATATACTGCTTGTTATCAAATCAGACAAGTGAGTTTAAAATCATTGAAGAAGAGTCAGAAATTTATTGCTTCCCCTGTTCACACACACTCATATAGATATACATACATGCACAAACACACACACATACAAACAGAGTATACACATTCCTTTGAATCCTTTTGTTTTGGGAGGAGGGAAGCCCAGCAGTGCCTAGGAAGCAAAGTACTCCCAGGAAGCAAACACACAAGTTCCTGCACTTGTTAGTCATGTGCTCCAACCTTCTGACCTACTCCCTGATCTCTAAAGTTCTTGGTTACTTTTTTTTTTTAATGTATGCCATTTTGCTTTGTATTTTACCATGAATATTATTATAATGTAAAAAACAGATGTATAACATAGTTCACTTCAAATTTTTAAAAGCAGCAAAATAAGCTGAAGATTAATATCAGCAGTTTCAAGCCTCAGACAACACTGCTTGAAAACTGGAGTTAGAGATACTAGAATTTATATCCACCCATAGAGTAAGATCATTAACTCCTTTGGGTATCAAACTGTATTCTGTATACACTATCCTTAAAAGGGGGGAGGGGCATGATGATAAAATACCGTTAAATTATCTACATTAATATGAGTTTTTAGAAATGAAATACCAGTGGCCAGCCATTGCCTATAAAATGGCTCTATACTAAGAAAAATATGAAAATGAGTTTTTAGATCAACAGAGAAAGCCAAAAGAAAGTAAAGAAACTGGTCTCCATTCTAGATATTTTACAACAGTATGTTAAATTAGGCTTTACCTTCGAGCGAAAGTTGTTTAACTGGAACTTGGACTTCTCAGCCAGAACAGGAGTTTATGAGGTAGAGGAAACAGTCTTTTGGCAACATGCACATTCTTCTCCCTGTTCAAATCCTCATGAAGTCCTGATTTCTTGACCAAATCAAGTATCAGGTATTGATTTACAGGCCTAGTTTAAAAATAGCATACTACGGCTATAATTCTCTCAAAAGATACCAGTAACGTTTCATTTAAAAGCACCTATACAGGGACCAGAGCAGTGGCAAAAGTGATCAGGCTTGTGTGTGCTAGCCTAGGGCGGACTGCAGTTCGATCCCCCAGCGTCCCATATGGTCCCCCAAGCCAGGAGCAATTTTTGAGTGCATAGCCAGGAGTAGCCCCTGAGCATCACAGGGTGTGGCCAAAACAACAACAGCAACAACAAACAACAAAAGCACCTACACACACACACACACACACACACACACACACACACACACACACACACACGAGTAACACATCCTTAAATTTACTTTTGCTTTTTCTTTATAAAATAAAAAGTGTCGGCTTGAAAATTTCAAACACACTTTCCAATCATTCTAAGCAGAACTGGGATCCACATGTGGGGAAAAAAACAAATAATCTATCCCCCAAGATCAAGTCTTTGTTCCAGATAAATTCTGTTACTGTGCATGAAAAAACAGGCAGGCTAGCAAAAACTGTTAACTATAGTATTTTACTCTGCTTCCCTTCCACGTGTTTTTTTTTCTTTCCTGACAACATAACTAGGTTAATAAAAACTGAAATTGAATTTCTCGTCTCTGAAATAATGTTATAAAGAAGTAACATTTAAAAGAGATATTTCTTGTGGTTCCCGAAAAAAAATCTACTATTAATTAAATGTAAATTTTCACTGAGTCTTTCACAGAATGGCAAGTTACAGAACATTTACAAAAAACAAGCACCACCTTTAAATAGGCTAAACCTGTCAGAGGAGAAAAGAAATAAATCTACGCAAAAGTAAGATTTCCAAATTCTGTCTAAAGACAGATTATATGAATAGGGTAGTAAATAACATTTTTAAATGCCTTAACTCTTGACTGACACAATATAAGCAAAAATAAAAGAGGAAAAGGCAAGCATGTGCAACTAAGATTGGGAAAAATAATATTGTTCAGGAAAATAAATTCTAGAGTGGGCCTTAAAATATGAATGATTCAAAACATTAAAGTTGGGCTTCGGGGGTTCCATGTCATCCATAGTGTGCTAGCCACTTTTCTTACATGCTTACATAAGAGGGGGAAGATATTCATGTTTGCCTGAACTGAAGAGTTTTGATAAAGTCATCTCAGTTGAATCAAATTTACATTCCATACAATAGAACATTAAAGACATTAAATCTATAACTGTCTCCATTCACAGAAATCCTTTAAAGTCTATATTGCAAGGAGAGAAAAAAAAAAACCTGAAAATAGTTCAGTACAGATTCCTTGCTATCATGATTTGTAATGAGGCAGCTACATCAGAGAAAACTATGAGGCCAGAGGCAGGTAGAACGAAGTTGAGGCCTATAGAAGAGATTTCTAGAGAGCTACAGCAAAAGTCAAGAGGTTAAAAAGAGGAACTGACAGGTCCCTGTTCTGTACTCTATATCCACTCACTCACATATTCATGGAACTGAAAGTATTCCAAAGAGCAAGAGCATGGAACCCCCTCAGTAACAACAGTTAACCACAACGTCTAAAAGCGACAAAGGAAAAGGGCAAAGTGAAAGAGAGATAGAGAAAAGAGTGAGAAAGAGAAAGGTAAAATGCCTGCCCCAGAGGCAGGGATGGGGGTGGGTAGGAAGAAAACTGGGGACTTTGGTGGTGGGAAATGTGCACTGGGGAAGGGTATCATATTTGTATGACTGAAAAATCAATCATTAAAAAAAACTATATTATGAACAACCCTGTAACCAATGGTGTTCAAGTAAAGTAAATGTATAAATAAATAAATAAAATAAAGAGTAAGGACCACTGGAGAGAAATTAATATTCCCAGAAAATAGTTGAGACTCCTAGAAATTTAGACTACAAATGACTTGTCCTTAAGAGGAGCTAGGCCTTTTTAATTAAAAAGGAAATCACCCGGGGTCATGGAAAGGACACTGAACTCAGAACCACTCTGCCAGCTTTGCCACGTCCTACCCACAGAATTGAAATGCTGCTTCTCTTTTTGAACAATGGTGAGCATGCAGGCAGCCATGTTTGCTTCAGTTCTAATTCCCTTCTCTCTCTTTCATCTCTCTCTCATCTCTAGCTCAACTACCTGACAGGTTTTGGGTAGGAATGTAATAGAGAAGCTTAGGAGTAAATCAGTGTTACCTCTTCAAATATGGAACTATTCTATGCTGTCAGGATGAGGTGATTCTTCTCTGGGAGAAAAGTCTCTGTGGCAAAAAATGGTGGACAGACCTCAGAGCAGCTAAGAGACCTGCTACTGCAGTTCATGAAAGAGTGACTGTTCACCCAGAAAGCAACCTGACAGCAATCCGAGACATGGTGTCTTTCAGAAACCACATATTTGGAAGTCCTAGAACATAACAAAAGGTACTGTTGTCTCACAGAAACCATGGGCCAACTGCTGTGTGGTAAGCCCTGAACATGATAGATTTCAGTGGCTCTGGCAAAAAGAAGAAACAAAACAAAACCTTAGGAGCTAGGTGCTCTCACACTATTTTAATAGATGGGCCAAATGAGATTTATAGGTTTAAGGCAAGGTCACCTACATGAATTTGAACCCAGGTATCTGACTGACACTAAATAATCTTGTTAATCAAATTATCAAACAAATTAATTATCAACTCAATCTTGATCATCTTAACTACCATATTATACTAATGCTGTTCCTCTCTACACAGCCACTTACCCTATTTTAATTAAATTCATTGGGCCAATCAGTTAATTGGGTCAAAAAGTTAAGTTGACTTTAGATGGGTGTCGGCAAAGCCATAAATAAAATATATGTGTAAGAGGATGTACCCTTAGGAATCAGTTCCAGAATCATCAGTCCCTATTAGAGCACAGTGTTTGCCCTTCAGTGTTCTCATCAAAGGAAATAAGGACTTTCGTGGGGAGAGTTTTAAAAGAAAAAGCAGAGAGATTATACAATAAATGGGAAATGTTTTCCACCACACTTTGTCTTTGGGATATAGTGGGTTTGCAGCTTGCAAACATTGCTTTGTGAATCTTTGGCAAAAGCAAAATACTACTACTAGTAGATTATCTTTCATTACCTCTTTTCTACCATGAACACAAAGAACTCACAAAATAAAATTTGAAGAGGTCCACGTATACATTTTACAAATACCAAAAACTGAATGTTGACTTATTTCTGTTACCTAAGAGAAGCACTATCTTTTTTATGGGGGAGAAAGGGATGCTAGAGGAGTTAAAGAAACATGTTTCAAAGTGAGTTCCAGTTACAGAATAGTTAGAGTTTTATCCAAGAGACTTCTTCTAAGAAAAAGTTGGAACAAACCAGTCTTACTCAGGTAATACTTAGTGATTAGGGGAAAAATAACAGAAGCATTTCTTATTCTCTCCTGTTCGATGGTATACTTAACTATACAGAACTATAGAGATAAACATTTTTATAAGCACATAAAACATTTTATACCGTGATCCAAATGAAACACATGATTGACTGTTAGCCTGGTAGCTTAGAGAGACCTCCAGAGATAACATTCATATAACCATACTTTTCCTTCACCTCCAAATTGAAGGATTCTTTTTTGTTTACCCCCACCCCAACTCATAGGATTCTGACAGTGGCTACCAGTTCTGAACACTATAGTAGGCTAATCTGGAAGATTTTACGTGGAAGATTTTATTCAGATTTTTATTTGAGCAAAAAGTGTTTAAGATTGAGAATCAGGAGCATAAGCAGTGGCTCAGGTGATAGGGAGTGTACCTTGCATGTGCTAACCTAGGAAAGACCTTGGTTCGATCACCTGGCATCCCATATGGTCCCCCAAGCCAGGGGCAATTTCTGAGCACATAGCCAGAGGTAACCCCTGAACGTCACTGGGTGTGGCCCAAAAACAAAACAAAAACAAAAAACTGCTCAAAGTCCAGTAAAAGACCAACCAAGATGCTTAATGGGAACAGGCTGTGCCTCCTAAAAGGACCTGATGAGGCACATTACCAGGGCTATGAGTATGGAATTTACTCTTCAGATCAGCAAGACTTCCAAACCACCTCCTAAGTGGCACTTCAGTGCTTCCAGGAAAGGGAGTCACAAGTGAAAGGAGAGGGGATGGAGTCATAGCACAGCTGGCCTTGCACACCTCTGACACATGTTCTATCCCCAACATCCCATATAGTCCCCTGGGCACCACCTAGAGTAGTAATTCCTGAGTGCAGAGCCAGGAGTAAACCCTAAGCATTGCTGGGTGGGGCCCAAAACAAAAACAAAAGCAAACAAGCAAACAAGTGAAAAGATATACAAATCCCTCTTCATTTTATCTCAAACTTAAAAAAATGTAGTTTTCATTTGATAGCCAAAATAAAGACAAATCTAAGTAGACTAATGGAAAAGAAGGTCTTTTTGTTGGGTTTATTTTAATGTGCTTCCAAACTTATTCTCTCTCTCTCTCTCTCTCTCTCTCTCTCTCTCTCTCTCTCTCTATCTCTATCTCTCCTAAATTTTGATAAGTCTAGAAAGAGAAAGCAAGTCTCAAATAAACCTCAAACTTGGATGTTCAAGAAATTGTTTTCACTATCTGACTGCCAGCAGAAAGTTAGTGGCCTCCAGTGCATAACCAATAGAATCAGCTTGAACTAGTCTCCACCATTCTGTGTGATGGAGATAGAAGATAAAGAAGGAAAGAGGAATTGACTGGTGAAATTTGAAATCCATAGTAATACTCATAATAATATAATCCATAATAACCCTCCTCACAGTCTGTCCTATCAGAGGCTACTCCGTGCACACTAGATTCCAAACTTCTTGGTGTTATACATACACTAGTGTGTGTGAAGGGAGGAAGCAGTTTCTCAGAACTCAAATGAATCATGCTGGGAAATGTAGGTACACAAGGCAGGCCGGGGACAGGCCAAATCAGTGGAACAGGCATCCAGATTCTCTGGAAAGTAAATCCTGTTTAGCTCTTATCCACCCAGGTCACGGTGGAGCCTGTAGCATAGCAACTTGCCTCTTTAAATACTACCATTCATCTAGTCATTAGTTTCTTTTGGTTCTTTCACTGGCCCGTATTTTTGATAGCCAAATCCTTACATGAAAGCAGAGACTATGAGAATGTTGTCAAATTTCAATAATGTTCAAGGGGGTGGAGAATCACCAACCTCCTAATGGTCTGGTCTAACATTCTTTCCGGAGTTACCCAGTAACAGATTAATGTAACTAAGCATTGTAACACTGAGCTCAAGTACTAAGAAAACATGCCTGAAATTTATAAGTAGGCCTCACTTGCCTGTTGGGACACAGACACACAGACAGACACACAGACAGACAGACAGACAGACAGACACACACACACACACACACACACACACACACACACACAACCATTCCAAAATTTTCACTGCCATTTTTCTTTGTTCATTTTTTCATTCTTTATTGTGGTGTCAAAACCCAGGTCTGCCCCTGGGAAAAGTCTGACCCTAAGTTGACTTTTTAAAATAAAACTAGACTATTAAAACTATAAAACTTTCATTTAGAATTTGCCAGGAGTATTTGGCGCCTGGTACCAGAAAGTATTTGAAGTATATATACAAAAATGAAAGATAAAAGAAGGGCAAATCTTGATTAAACAAACAAACAAACAAACAAACACAGGTCTAAATCTCTCATCACTGAACTCTTTACTACCAAATACACCAAATATGATCTATATTTTAAGTTGATTGCCCAACTCATATTTCTGGGCTTTAATTGGCCACATATTCCAAATTATATAACTCTCTTAAGGTCCAAAACACGATTGAATGTTTTGGTGGGTGCCACAAGTTGAACTATCTAATAAAGTGTGAATGATACTACCCCTAACCCTATCTCACTAAGCATACCCTAACCCTAACCCTAACTGTAACGATAACCATAAAATCATAACCTTGATCCCTAAAAAGAAAGTGTAAATGATAACATATGCAAGTTCAGAGAACACTAAGCTACCATGCTAGGCAAACTTACAACTGATAAAATATTTGTAAATTATTTTTATAATCATAAAATTGGGGCAAGGCATGTGACTGAGTTACAACACCAGAAGCTCAGAACTTGGTGATTTAAATCCTGTTTTTCCCAGGGGCTGTCTGTCAGTCCTGCACAGGAAAATGATCTGGCTCCGAGGACTCTAGACCCAGCCTTTCTACCTAGCACCAAAGAGGGCAGAGAAATAACAAGGATATGGCAACCAGAAGAAATTTGTTGATCTTGTGTTGCTGGGGTGAGAGTGAATTAGGCCAAAGTACCATAAAGATGGATTTCAACTGGTTGGAGGCAGTGAGGTAGGATGGTCAGGACAGTAGCCTCTGGGCAGATCTGTCGGGTGCCAGTTTCTTGGTCAGTAAGAGCATATTGCCTACCAATGGTCCTCAAACTACAGCCCGCGGGCCACATATTGTATTTATTCCCATTTTGTTTCTTCACTTCTAAATAAGATACATGCAGTGTACATAGAAATTTGTTCATAATTTTTGTTTTTGCTATAATCTGGCCCTCCAACAGTCTGAAGGACAGTGAACTGGCTCCCTGTTTAAAAAGTTTGAGGACCCCTGGGGCCCTAGAGGGTATCGAATATTGTGAGGATCAAATGAGATGAGATAACTGACAACAAAGCATGGAACATGGCATGCCTTCCCCCTCACACCCACCCACAAAGTGGTCTCTAAAAGCATCTGCATTAAAATCCAACATCCAAAAACTGTACATTTGAACAAAATTCCCCAACTGTAATCCAAGAAGTGATTCCAAACCCAGTTAACTCATCAGCAATAACAAGAGACCCAACCTTCTTAGTGCTTCAAGCAATCTTTCTCTATATAATTATATATATAATATATATAATTATATTATATATATATAGAGAGAGAGAGAGAGAGAGAGGACACAGTATCTAAAAATAGATGGCTTCTGCATCCTAAACTATCAGGAGTGAGTGTACTGATGAAGAAAACCTAATCTGAGAATTGAGGGGAGTGACCTAGAGCAGGACCACATCTTAGAATCTTACTTCCATGCAGGATCTCCAGACTCTAGCCAAGTGCACCACAGGCATCCCTAATATCAGACCCCTCTACCTGAACATAAAGACACCTGGCCTTGTCAGCCTGGACTTCTATATCCACCTTCACCTCAGTGCTCACCTGTCTTAGACTTGCTTCTTCCAAACTGTGAAAGACCATGAACTTTTCTTACCCACCACCTACCCCAACTACTTCCTACTTCCAGGCCTCTGCTTGCCTGACCAGAACCTTGTGAAAGGCAAAATGGGCCTTTCCTTTGTTTCCTAATACATCTCAGGTAACATCTTCATAAGGACTCTGTTAACTAGGGCTGCTGTTCTCCTTTCTACAGGTACAGAAGCATTTATCAAGCCCAAGGTATACAATTTACTCCTGAGCAGGACAAGGGCTTTGAGTGTCCACTCAGTTATCAAGTACTGTGACCATTAGTAATTTACTTGACTTGGAAAAATATACATTAAATTATGGCCTCTGGGAGCAGCAGTCAGCAATAAAAAACAATTAAAACTATCCCTAACTATCCAACAAGAAAATTTTCAAATCCATCGAATAATTATTGACTGAAAACAACAGTTTTTGATCCACCGTAATTGCCCTTTGGAAATAAATTTAAAATTTTACCTAGCAGTAACAACAGCCAGAGTAGTACAGAGAAGGCCAGAGTGACAGTACAGCAGGCAGGGTGCTTGCCTTGCACATGACTGACCCAGGTTCAATCCCCAGCACCAGAGATAATTCACTGAATCTCACCAGAAGTGATCTCTGAGCACAGCGTCATGAGTAAGAACTGAGCACTATTGGGTGTAGTCCCAAAACCAAACAATGTAGCACAAAGTTGAATAGTCTGTCCAAAAATCAAACAATATCCAAGACGCAGGCACAGGTTTTGAATCTACATTAAATTGAATCTATGTTAAAATTTTCCTGTTTTAAAAAATAAAAAAAAATTTTCTTGTTTTAAGGTTCCCAAGTAAAGATACAATTTATATGGGCTAAACAAGAACTTGGAAGCTAAAATTCAAAGAAAGACAAAAAGAAAAGAAAGAAATCTCTAGCATCTTGCCCATTGATCCCAGTATATATCTTGCTTGCAGCAAACCACACAATGGGCACTTTTGTTCATCTCAGCTGAGCTATTTATATGTTGTAACTCTTGGTGATGGCGTTCTTCCTCCTCTAAAATCTCAACATGGGCATGAAAGAAAACTTCAAGGCTAAACTTACTGTTTCTGAACAACTCGAGCTGCACCAGACCCACCTCCTCTCCCTCAAAAACGGGTCCGACCCTACTCTTAGATGAGGTCGGGTTGCCCTGTCCAGGGGAGAACAATGGAACCTGAGCCCTCAGCTGCCCTGATCCACAGCAGAAGTGGAATGCTGATTCTCAGACTGGAATAGAAAATGCATCAGAGCCACAAGGCACAGAGGCAAATGGGGCGGGGAGAGGGGGGAACTACTGGATAGCAATGCCAAGGTCAGACCCTTCCCAATAGCACCACAGCTATAGAGGGTGCGAGGAGGAACCTCACCCAGGGCCTGTTCTCTGACATGTAGAGGGCCTGGGTGACAATACTGAGTCTAAACAGAGGATGTCTCCAAACGGCTGCGCCTTCCACCATCCCAGGAAAACAAACGGTCTCCCAGAAGCATCAGCTCTGAGCTGAGCAGAGGGGAGGAAAGAGTGTTTCAAGGCACTGAAGACAGTTGGAGAGGCAGCTGAGCCACCAGGCAATCCTCCTGGGCCGCCTTTTGTTTCCCCCACCTGGGCACTTGCTCTCTTCAGATGCAACTACCCCAACTTGTCCAGGGAAGAGGGCTCAGCCAGGTCACAGGGGATCACTCTTCTCGTGTAGGTACTATCAAATAATAATAATGATGATAATAATAGTCGATGGTGAGTATTTACTAGATGCTGATCATATGCCAGACAATATGCAAGGCTGCCTCCTTACCCAAACTATCTCACTTGCTTCTCATAAGCAATTTATAAGGTAGCTGTATACTATCTTATGTAGTATAAAATGTGCCAGACATTTTACCAATCAGGTATCATGGAGTCAAACATTTATTTACAGAATCCTGTTAGAGTGGACCCACACCAAGAGAACACACTGGAATGCCCAATAGACAGACTATGGGAGACCTGATTTTGAACAACAAAGCCATTGGAGGCCCTAAGACTGACTTTTAATAGCTGGGTGGCCTTGGGTACATGATTTAACCTCTCTTGGACTCCATTTCCTTTTCTGAGAAATGATAATAGTACTGTTTCGCAGGGCTGCCAAAGAGCACTAGATAGTTTATGCCAAGCTGAGTTCAGTGCATTCTTAAAAAGTTTTACAGCTACTGTTTGATTATCTCTAAATGACATAGCCTATCTCAAAGGCAACTTAATCTGGTTCCAATGCTTCTCCCCCACACTCCAAACACACCACACATTCTGGATTCCTGGTGCTCTATTCACATACTGCCAGAGCTCTTGGCACAAGGAAGGAACTTTAAGTAACTGTAAGTAATTCATCCACTACAGATTATTTTATGTATTTCTGCCCCACTACTGACTGAACTGCTATGCAAAGAAGACTATTACAGCACAGGCCATGGGCTATAGAAGGCAGGATGTTAGTGTGTGTACATGTATGTGTTTTGGGGGAGAGAGAGAAAGAGAGCAAAGATTGTATATATGTGAGAAAGAGAAAGAGAGAGAGAAAGAAGAGTTTGTAGATGACGACACATGTAGTATTTAAAATAATACTATAGTCACTTTCTCAACCCTACTTCCCAGATGCCAATGGGAATGATGAGACCAGTTGGCTCTCCTATCTCAGTTTATGGGCTAGACAACCACAAACTCAGGATTCAAGTACAGGCCAACAGGGGCATCCCCAGCTCTGCCCTCTGGACCAATATGCTCTACAGACTCTCTGTGGAGAACACCATGCATTAGCCTGAGGAGGCCATTTTCAAAAGTGTCCTGAGAAGGAAATAAAACACAAGACTCCTAAAACTGAAGGGGAACATGATGTGTATTGTGATTTCTTGAATTTGTCTCCCAAACATCTCATTTTTGATGTACTTAGGCATAGGACAAAAAAATAAATTTTTTTAAAGCAGAAAATGATTCCAAAGACTATGGGTTTGAAAACAGGAAGAAAGCAAGTGATCAGATAAATCAATAAGAACAGTTCAGGCTGCTAAAGTGCTCCCCCCACAAATAAAACAATAGCAATAAAGAAGGCCAATCGGAGATTGAGCTCCTCTCTACAGAGACATCAATGGAATTGAGAGTTGAAGGGTAAGACCAAGCCAGCCCCAGGAAGAGCGAGGGAAATGCATTCTAAGCAGACAAGTAGCCAAGAGGTTGGCAGGTTCCAGAAATCAAAAAGAGCTCTGTAAGGCATCCAAGGAGTCAGTGGTTTCGGGTGAGGTTGGAGAGGGAGAAGTCACAGCCAGGCCATGCAGTGTCTTTGAGGGCTATAGCAACACATTTGGATTTTATGCCACATCCAGGCTAAACCACCACAAGCTTTTAAGCAGAGAAGTGATAAAACTAATATAATTCTTTAAAGGCCACTGTGGCTGCTGTGTGAAGGAGCAAGAATGGTAGAAAGGGAACACATGAGATTTCGAGAGGATCCTGAGTAAAAAAAAACAAAACAAACAAACAAGCGTAGCTTGAACAAAAACTTTTCCCATTTCTCTATTCTGGCTAGTAGTTTTTCATACCCAAGTTAGAAATGTGTTTATGTATTTTTGGTTGTTGTTGTTGTTTGATCTTACCTTATTCTATTTTATTGCAGTGCAATCTCTAGTATCTTTAGAGCACAGACTTACTAAAGTGTGGCATGTTCAGAGACAGTCAATTGCACTCACCTAGTGAGCTGTCAAGGAGCAAAAGCATAATAAACACTAAGTTTACAAAGTTAGTCTCTGTTTCGACTCAGCCCTCCCTGATTTCATACTTGCAGTTATCTTTATGTTTTTAAGTCTTTTCCGAGTGCTAATGTCCCACCTGAATTCTCATATGAATGTTAAGCAGCCCACCGTTCGGCTTAGACTCACAGACAGCACATACAGGATTAAAAGGGCCCCAAAGTCAACTCAAATCAGAGAGAGAGAGAGAGAGAGAACTATGTTGTTACCTCTGGGGGGAAGTTCATAAAATTAAATTTAAACTGTTTGCTTTTGGTTCCTTTCTTCATGTTTAGGCACAAATTATACCTTACTAGCTAGATTGCATTTTACCATATTTTGGCTTGGTGAACCTCCCCCCCAGAAAGTTCCCCTCTCCCCCTGAATAAAAGTACTTGACAAAAAAATATTTTTAAAAAGCAAAGCAAAAAAAAAAAAAAAATGTAGGTGGGTGGGCAAGAGGGGTCAGCCTGAAGTTCCTCTTCCCTTCCAGCCACCACCCCCCCACCCTTTCCAGCAGGGCTCCTATCCCACAATAATGTGTTATTTTGTTGAATTTTTTGGCATCCCTCTCGCTTGTTTGGTCGGAAGCCAAAAAATTAAAAGAGTGTGTCGGTCCACCAGTTTCTCAGCAGAGAAGCAGCTCTTCTCTTCTCACCCAGCGAGTGTGCAGTCAGTCAGTCTCCCCTTGGCCTGGGGCCAAGAAGGGAAATCCATTTTACATCAAGAATGCACAAAGCTCAAGTGCTCAGAGACTTTTTTCTACCTACTAAAATAACTTGATGGACCCATGCCAGTCCGCTAGACACATTTCTGCAGCAGGCACATTTGGCATGCACAACTGAGGTAAAGGGCTCTGTGGAGGTAGCAAGTTTGTTAGCAACCAGGAAATGGCTGGGCCTGCCCTCGTGGCGCGTCACGTGGCTTGGCAGGGCCGCCCTGATTGGCTGCGGCCGAGTAAATACAGCCGCCATGTAAGGAGCCCAGTGTGGCCTGCGCCCGGCTTCTTAAAATGGCGGACAAGCCCGCACCCTGAGGAGAGGAGCTGGCCCACCCCTCTCCCCTGTTTCCACCCCTGGAGGGTTGGTTTTTTTTGTTTTGTTTTGTTTTTGTTTTTTCTTTGTTTTTGTTTTTGTTTTTTTTTCCTCAATAAACCTTACGGGCTTTGAGTAGAAACAGATTTCTCACAACTTGCTTCTCCTCCGGCTCGATTTCACACACTCAGGCTATGTCAAAAGCTTGACAACGTTCCAGGGAAAATATTAACTGTAAACTTTCCAAGAGGAATTCAAAGGAGCCGGCAGAAATGTCAGGACGCCTACTCTCCTCTCCTCTAGCTCCCTCTCACTCTTGTGGGTTTTTTTTTCTTTTCTTTTCTTTTCTTTTTGGGTTATTTATTTTATTTTATTTTATTTGGGGGGGAATATACAACTTCAGGTTTCTACATGCAAATGCACAGTCTGAGGTCAGAAGACCTCCAGGATGGTCCCACTTCACACAGTGGAAAAAATGGGAGAGAAAGAGAGACAGACACACAGACACAGACAGATGCATCCTCTTTGGCTAACAGGCACGGAGGTCTCTCCCAGCTCGCTCACTCACTCACTTGCTCTCAGGCCTGACCAGTTGAACACTGCACACTCTGATGTATAAATATTTGCCTCTGGCTAAAGTTCAAGCAGCCCTGTGTGGCTGCCAGACACAACAGAAAACCAACATCCAAGGGAAAGTGTTTACTGCAGCGGTGGCCAAAGGAGCAACTGCCAGCACAAGATTGTATCGGATTGGCCAGCCTGCCCTGGGTGTTATCCTAATGCACCTGGCTACTGGCCACTGAATGGTGGTGGTGGTGATGGTGGTGGTGGTGGTGGTGGGTTACCATCCTTTTAGTATTGGTTATGTTCTTAACTTCACAGTCTCACCCCCATCAATAACAAGGCCCACAGGCTCATGGTTGGTTTTGCATGCCTTTCTCATAAGCACAGGGTCCACTGGAGCCAACCACCAGGTATAGCTGGTATAGTGGCAGCAAACCCGAGTATTGGCATCTTTTTGTTCATCGGGAGGATAGAAACCTTTCCACACGCTCCCATTTCATGAGCCCACTGGCATTGGGAAGGATGTAGAGGGGTTGATGGGAGTCCCCTGCACACACCCTGTTCTCCTTCATAGCTATTGTATAATCAATTCCCTCAATCACCACTTGTGAAATTGGAAAGCATCCTTGAAATTCTTGTAGAAAAATAAAAAAAAAAAAAAAGGAGAGAGACCTCTCTCACAGGTATGGGTATTTTAAATAAAGCCATGTATCTTTCTACCACTCCCCAATACACTTGTGCTTGATATAGTATCAGTACTGGAACTTCAGAGTAGGTAGAAGTTGGAGAAGCTGCCCAAGGAAAAATTCTTAACTGGAATAGGGCTGGAAATAGGGCTGGAATAGGGCTCCAAAATGGGAGCTGGAGCCAGAGATAGTGGGTAAGTTAGCAAATGGCTAACTTGAGTTTGATCCCTGCAATACCATATGGGCACCAAAAGCACCTCCAAGAATAATTCCTGAGTGCAGATCCAGAAGTAACCCCTAAGAATCACGGGGTGTGGCTCCAAAACAAATAAACAACAACAACAAAATTCTCAAATGAGAGAAGATGTCTTAAATTTTTTTCAGAGAAGAATTTATAGTTGATGCTATGCAGATAGCAAAGTCTTTTCATAGATTTTGGTATTTAGGGTTCAAGGATCATACAGAATATGGGACAGAGAAAGCAAGAACTATGAAGATTAGAATTACTTGAAGTAAAACATTTGGTATTAAGGAGCAACAGTTTGGGCATAGGAAGCCAGGCTGATATGATTTCATCTGTTTTAAATAGAACATGCCTTTGCTTAGATGAAACATGTGTGGAAAATAAAAATCTTTACGTCGCAATTCTAACTTTGAAAAAATTTTCAGGGTTTTAAGTCTTGATTTAGCCTGAAGAAATTTCTAAATTTGAATTTGTTGCAAAACTAAACCAAATCTTTCCATTTCATTTGTTTGTGAAACTGTTCTCAACACTGGTCTTGTCTTATCAAATTCTTAACCAAATGTGTCACGAAGGTTGATCTACACTCGACCTCAGAAGCCCGAGGTCTTATTAGTATCAAGTTTGGCTTCTAAGAGATCCCAGTGAATCATGGGCCAGCGGATCACAGAGGAATGTTCTGTTCCCAGCTGTGAACAAGACAGAATTAACTCGGCCACACTTCCTCCTGCTGCCCTGGTGGACAGAAAGGTCAAGATGGTTAGCTCTTGTCGTCTCAGTACCAACCGTCAAAACAACATGCGTGTTATAAAAATAGATGGTCTGTAGGCAACCAGAATACAAAGGCAGAAAGAATTTAAAATAAAAATAATTTTAGTATATTTAAATTTCAACTTCCAAGTACTCAAAAGACTGGAATAGGAAATCAAGAAGAAAATGAATAGAACAATCATTTTTCTCTAGCGCATTAACTTTATAAACTTTGAGTCTTAAAAATGAAAAACAAAATGAAATCCAAAATATCCCAACCACTCTGACCCACAGATGACTCTTCTTAGGAAATTTCTTGGATTCACAAGTAATTCACTGGGAATGAAAGCATAAGAGGCAATTTCACCATTTTTATTTGTTTAGACTTTGATAACTGAATTTTTCTCAGCTCAATTTCTATGGAAATAAAAATACTATTTACTGTCAGGAGAATTTATCTATCAGTGGGGAATAGAGCTGAAAAGTTATGTAGGGTTTTTTTTTCCCCAATGCAATGAAATAATCAAGACATTCCAAGGTGCTATGATACATCAATTCTACCCTAATCATGTAGAAATTCAGGGGCAACTGCTGCTTCATGTATAAGAAGATACTAAAGACTTATCACCAAGCAGCATATTAATAAAGTCCATGGCATTTGTATGATAAAATGTTAAAACATTAATAAAACTATAACGGTGATAAAATGTAGTGCCATCTTCTACACTTTCACACGGCGCAAAAAATGTACCTGCTAAATGAAAATAATGTTGCAAATGTAAATATTCTCTTTAAAGCTGCTGAATGCATTGCTTTACTAGGAGAGGCTTAGCTATGTTATTTGCAATTCCCTCATTGCACAACAATGTACATTACTGTCTGTAAGCTCTAATTTGGCATGGCGCATCATTAATGACCTGAATGGTGGCTGTTTCACACATACATATTTAATTACAACAGCTGAACAAATTACATATTTATGCTTTATAAAGGGGATTGCCAGTCTAATTCATTTGCTATGCATGCAGGTACAGGACTCCATCTGCAACAGCATCTGCACAACAAGAGCTCACAATTATCCATTGTACAGCAAGTAAGCATATCTGGGGAAACCTGTAAGAGAAGCAGCCCAGTTAACCATTTCACTGCCTCAGCCCCACCTACTCTTCAGGGGTCAACACTTCTCAAACGAAAGTGGTGGTTCTTCTATGCCGACCCCCAGGATGGAAAAAAAAGAAGTGGCCAGTCCTCTCATCCCTGCTCATTTCCAATAGGTTGAAGAGTGAGAGAAATAAAGCTCCTGCATCCAGGGTAACAGGGATGGTGATGCTGGATTTCAGGTGGCTTCTCATCACAAGTCGATCAGGAGACAGCACATGTGTTGCTGAGACTCAAAGCCCCAGAACTCAAGCATTGGTTCTGAACAGCTAATGACCACAATTGCCAAGACATCAATGGAGGCTGGTTTTCAGTTAGGGTGGAAGTTAAGTATGTGGCCATATCCTCTGTCACACTCAAGACCTCGGCTAGTGTTTTCAGGGGCTGGGCCTGAAGAACTTTCTTCTAAGAAAGCCACAGTCGAAGCTGGTGAGAGACCACAGAGACTGCCCCTCAGCCATCCTCACCATCCAAATGATTTCCAGGCTAAGCCACAACTAAGAGCTGCTATTTCATCTTTTGGTAATAATGTGCTATTCACCACGGCTACAACCTCACCTCTTAAATGGCTTCAGGATTTTGTATGTTTAATTTAATATAGCCAATGAGTAATATAAATATGCCGGACCATCGCTCCTACTTCAAAACCCGAAGAGGAAGAATTAAGAGTCAGCCAATCAATAGTGAGGTTTCCCATTACCCTTGAAGGCTCTTGCTAGGCAATAAAGAGGCTCCATGGTGATGGCCCCTAAAAGCTCCTCATGGCGTCTCAGCCTCTCTGGGCCGGAGAAGCAAGGCATGACTCAGAGGTGTGGGTTTTTTAATGTTCCCTCCTGAGTGATGGTGTTCCATCCGACCAAGAGCTGACTGGGAGGATGGGGTGAAGGAGTATTCATCCTAGGCTGCATGTATAGAAGCACCACCAGGGGGATGTGCCCTCTTCCTAGTAGCACAACCCCAAGAAACCAGAGGGAGACTGGAGAGTGGGTGAAAATATGGCCTCTAAGCTGCCCAATCACTGTTTGCCACTCTGGCATCTGAATCTTAGAGGAGCCAGCCTTTGGTCAGAGACAAAACCCAAAGCAGGGAGCTAAAAGCCTCACTGGCATCTTCTGGGTCTTATAAAGAACCAGTGCACACACCACAGACTTGTGACTTCCCATTGACTTTCACCAGAAAGCAACAGCCTACACTCTACAGAGACTGTCTGATACTCATTTGCTCTATGACAGCATCCAGGGCCTCAAGAATGAGCTGGAAGCTCAGCTGATAAGGAGGAGTCAGATTGAGGCCACTACTACTTCACTTCCTAAATGCCAGGCTGCTGAGGCGAGAAGACAGTGATCTTCAGACACCAAGCAAGCCAACAGCTTCTGGGCCTGGCACTCCCATGGATGCTCCAGCCAGCTGAATACCAAGGTGGCACACTGATTTCTCATTTCCAGGAGGTATTTTAATGTCTTGTAGATAGCTCTGTCCATTCTCACGTGAGGGACTTGGAATTTGAGGAAATAAATGAAGGGACTGACCCCACATGGTTTCTAATTGGCAGAAGTGGAAGCCAACTCCCTGTCTCTCCCACGGCTTGGCTTGGCTTGGCTTCCACCACCTAACAAAAATCCCATTGGGGCCTACCCTTTGGATGCATTTTTATGAGTCCTAATCTTCTTCAGCAGAAGCAATTGGAGGTCAGCTACAACGGAGGTAGTGGCAGACATGCTTTCCCATCTCAGACACAAGCACCAGAGGCTTCCTGTGCCCAAAGGGCAGGGAGGAGCAGGTGGCAAAGCTGGAGAATTAATGTGCCCATTGTAACCCACAATTCATGAAGCAACAAAAACTGGTCCTCTGAAACAATGAGGGGAGCGCTACTACAATCTTTGGGAACAAGTGGGACTAAACCCCACTTGTTCATCATGAAAATGTGCTCATTAAGGCACCTTGTTTGGAGACTTACCCCCTCCCCATACTTCGTAGGCTCCCTCCCAAATAAAACTGTTGCACCCGAATATTTGTCTCAGGGTCTATTTCTGAGGAAGTCCTAAGGGAAAAGCAAACATCATGAGCTCCCATCAACAGGGGATCCATGATTAATGGCCGCCGATTACTGATACTGGGCCTCCATGTCCTTGTTTCCCAGATGTTCGGTGCAACATCCATCTGACAGTGGGTGATTCCAAGAAAGCAGGAGCCTTGCCAAAATCTGGCCTCAGAGACATTAGGTTCTGACTCTTCATTCTGCCCTTTCAGTTCGGTTGGTCTTCAGCAACTTATAGAACCTTAGTAATCAGCTTCTCAGGTATGAATGAAAATAATAAATTCTATAATATGGTAGGCTTGGAGAGTAAAACATTTTTTTAAAATACAATTACAGGTAGGTTGCTTGCCTTTCATTTAGCTGACCCAGGTTCAATCCCCACCAACCCATATGGTCCCAAGAGTACTGCTAGGAGTGATTCCTAAGTGCAGATCCAGAAGTAAACACTGAGCGTAGCTGGGTGTGGCACAACCCCCCCCCCCCTTCAAAGTACAATTGCAATCAGAGATAGTACCGAATTAAGGCTCAGGCTTTGCCTACAACCAACCCTGGTTTTGTTCCTAGAACTACATGGTCCCCAAGCATCACCAGGTACATCCCTGAAAGCTCCCTATGCTCCACTGGGGTGTCTCAGGCACCTGAAACCACAGGGGCTCAAGCAGCACTGCATTTTCATGTCCTTGCATGTCAGGTTGGCTGAGAATTCCCAGGAGGACACCCAGAACACTGCTAAAAAAGCACCCTCACCCCCCAAAATAGGGCATTGTGAAAAATACCTAGCCTATAATCTCATTAAATAAAAGTTCATCAAGCTCATTAATAGAGAATGAACTGTGAGGCTTAAAGAATGCCAATAAGATTTAGACATATGCTAAAGAGGAAGGAATTCAATAATGGCTGGCTACCAAGTACCAAACATTTTCTCCAACAGTTCTGTGTATGCTTCAAGCGCTTTTAATTAAGCAACAGTCACTCCATTGTGGGTAACAGCACCCTAAAGTTACAGATGATACTCGGTAGCAGCTCTCTGTAAGTCAATGCCACAGACACCTCAGCTGACCTTGGCCACTTTCAAAGCATAAAGCCACAGTCTTTATGCACTTCTTCCATGATCACTGGCAAACTAGGGGAAGTGGGAAGAGGGAATAAGTAGGAACCCACACATGATAAATGAGCTCTTGTAAGGTGCCATATACCAATTCATGCGCTCGAAAGAAGAGATGAATGGTGCCTTGAAAGAGCTGATTTACTGTCTTAAAAGAAAGTCTCCTATAGATCTTCATTAAGAATGCTAACTTCCCAAGGTTGATTTGCAAGAGTGGCTACTGTATGGGACAAAAGGCAAAAAAAAAAAAAAAAAAAAAAAAAAAGTTTGCAAATGTCAAGGTCTTACAGAACCAATAATAGAGACAGTTTATTAAAGCTCCTCTTTATTCAGGATGGTTTATATGGGAGAAGGGAGATTATGAACTGGGGAGCCTTAAAAATCAATGCATTGTTTTCCAAAACATGCACAGAGGATAGAAAATATTCTTCCCATAAACTCTGTACTTACTAATAACAGAAATGGAAATGTCTATGATCCAGAATATCCTAGAGAATCAGAATAGAGGGTTAATTTCTCCTACTTCAATATATTTTTTTTATTTTCATTTATTTATGGGGGTATATATTCTGCAGTTTTCATTGGACTATTGTGTCCTGGAACTTGGGGATAGCTTCTGATGGTAGATACTGAATTCTAGTCTCCTTCCTACCTGTAAAGGATGTGTTCCAGGCTGTTGACATATCTCTAGAGCCCAATATACTTGTCCTTATAAATTGATAACAGTAGAAAGTTGTAAAAATTAAATGAGATAACTTATAAATACTACTTGGTATGGGAGATTACATAAATTATTCCTTATGTAAAATCATGGTGACCACTATGAATTCATTAAGTATTATTTAAGATATATAGATAAGGTAGGGAAGATTGAAAAAGCTACATAATATATTTTTGAAGTTACTTTACATCGAACTTCTTACAAACTCCTTTAGAAATTTTTCATAAACAGAAAACTAGATGTGGAAAGGGAGGAAATATTTCTACTTTTTCTGGGTATTCTTAATGATTTTCAGTTACTGAAAGAAAATAATACAAATTTCTTCTATCACGGAGACATTCTTTCTCTCTCTTTCCCTCCCTTCCTATTACCCTCCTTTTCTTTTTCCAGACCTCTTTTCTTTCCTCCGTCCTTCCTTCCTTCCTTCCCTTTTTCTCTCTGTCTTCTCCCTCCCATGCATGGCCTCTTTATTCCCATAGGGCTTCTGAACTATGTTTTGGAAAGAGAGCCTCAAGGCAACTCAGTTCTATGGGAAGTCACTAGAAAGCCAAGTACCCTCTCTAGCTCTTCCCTATACAGTGAACTTCCAGGCCACAGATCAGAAGAGACCAGTGAACAGCTATTGTGAGCACATGAGGAAGTGACAGAAGACTGTCCTGAAACTCAATGAGGTAACAGTGACTCTTGACAGAAGAAAACCAAGTGAAGATGTAATTACCAGTGAAATACTGGTTCACTGAAAGAGAATATAGTGCTTATCAGTAAAGAAAGGTGAGACACTTCCCCCACCACACACACACACATTTTCCTCATAGAATAAGGCTTCCTCTGACATAGACCTTTTCCAATGGAGATTGGTGGGGAGAAAAGTGGATTTAAAGAAACCACAGCTATATACTAGCCAGGATTCTTTGCTAACAGTTACAATGGTGGGGAAAAGAGAAGTCATTTACATTTTTCCTATCTAGAGTCACATATCTCTCACCATCTTGAAATAATAACAAATGTCAGCACAGAAAGTTTTAGCATAAAATTTAATAATAATGTTTTATGGGTGGGTCTCCTAATATCTGGTAAATGCCATAGCCTGAGATTCTAAACACTTTTACATGGGTTTTGGACACTCCAAGGAAGGCCACAATTCCCAGAATCTCAGGATTCAATGGTTTCTTGTCACACAGGATGTCCCACCTACCCAAGAACTAATCACAACTATTAAGAGTCCTGTTAAAAATTCAACCCCAAATTCTAGCTTTAACCATCCAAGCTCCAAATCTACAAGTGGCTCAAGTGAACCTTCCCAAAGTTGGGCTCTGAGTTCCTCCATACCTAAACTACTCAAAGGTTATCACACTTGGAACCAAACTAATTTACCCACACATACATATTATCCTATAGTATGAAGGGCCAGATGACCCACCTTCTTTCCCCTCTTCCATGAAAATTCCCTGCCTACTCAAATTTAGAACCACAGCACAGAGGCTTGCTTCCCTCTCTTTCTCTTTCTTGGCCCAACCAGGGAAAAGATTAGGAGAAGGAGATTCTTAAAAAAGCTATGGCGAAGAGCCAGAGCAATAGTACAGCAGGCAGAGTGTTTATTTGCCTTGCACGCAGCTGAACCAGGTTTGATCCTTGGCACCCCATCTGGTTCCCTGTGCACTGCCAGGAGTGATTCCTGAGTGTAGAGCCAGGTGAACAATGCCAGATGTGGTCCAAAACCCAAATAATGAATAAATAAAAACTGTGGCAAGCCATACTCTGTTCTTGCACCAGATTCCTAATGCAGTGTGCAATTCCCCACCCCACTCCATTAAAAGTCCATTTTATTGTTGACCACACGGAATATCAAAGAAACTATCTGCTTCATGAAGTGTGTGTAGGCTTACATGGAGTTTTGGGAGCAGAAGCTTTTAGACCAGGTATCACTGCAAGGGAAAAGCCTTCATAGCAGTTCAGCAAATTATCTTGGCCCACCATGGCAGCATGTGCTTCAAACAGAAGGAAGGCTAATAGCAAACCCTGGGCAGTGCTTCAGTGACCCCTTTGAGTCAGGGGTCTCTCCAGCTGTATCGTGTCCATGCCTGCCCCATCCACTATCTCTTCTTTCACCAAGCTTCACATTAAAGAGAAGAGACGAGACAAAATTAAAGTGGAAGACAGGGAAAAGTCTTTTAAAAGGAGAGAAAAGACAAACCACGAAGCCTTGTCTCTCTTTAACCCCCCACCCCTCATCTTCTCTGCCCTTACACCTTTCTCTATTCACTTTTGCTTAACCCAAGAATAATGGCCATGAGTGGACATATTTATTGCCTGCCACTTTGTGTCCATCTCTTTATTTAGTCCCCAAGGTATCACCCCTATAGCTGCCTGAGATAGGGACAGAGGTTAAGAGATGCAATGTTACTTGTTCATGGTCAAATTCAATCAGGGGGTCCAGGGTCATGGAGCTGAAAAAAAGACATGAAGGGGCTATATGACTGAAAACACAATGTTCTTCCAAGAGCTTCCCTGGCCTCTCCCAGGAAATGTGGAGAAATGCCATCTTCTGCTCAGACCCAAGAGATGAAAAGAAGAAAGAAAAAGGGAATTAGGAAGAATAAGAGATTAGTTTGAGGGATAATAAAATTGCTAGTCACTTTTCAATGAAGGGGAGAATGCAGACTCTATCAGAAGAAAAAGAATGCTTTTTCATCTCCCATCTCAAACCCAAATACTGAGAGCATACACAGTGATACCCTCTCTCATTTCTATTTCCCTACTATAAAATTGCATTTCTCGGTCCTCTTCCTATAGAGCTGTAGGATAGGCAAGACTGGTTAGAGTCTTTCTTCTGTCCTGAAATGCAGATAGAAAACCGAAGTCCTGACTTCCCCACTTGGTCATTTCACATTTTCATCATCAGTTAGCCCAGCTCTGGCTGATCTGCCTGTCCCAGCAAAATTCCTTGTTCCTCCACAAGACCTGCCAATATTTCTTTCCTAGATGAGCCATGAACCTTCCAAGGGTATCAAAACAAACCATGAAAAGAGCACAGGCCTCCCACTGAGCCAGAATAAAATCTAGGGGGGCTGGAGGCCCAGTCACTTACTGGTTGTGAAACTCTGGGCAGGATTTACAAGCACTTGGGTTTCAGGTTCCTCATCTGTACTTTGGAGGTAACAATACGTGCCCTTTCTACCTCATGGAGTTGTCAGAAAAATCAAAGGGAGAGAATGGCTGCGAAGAGTTCCTTATAAAACTGCAAATACTGTACAACTATAAAGGATTATTATTTTTGGATCCAATAGACTGACTCAAGTGAAAGGAGCCCTGTGTAGCCAGATGATCAAGTTATGTTATAAATAACCAAGAAAAATCTTCTGATTCCTGAAACAATTTTGCCAGCCTGATCACTCCCAGGATAGGACACTGGTTGTGAAATTAATTCAATGAGCACTCTGGACTATCTTCAGGATCTAGACTGCTCCCAGCTGTGCCAAAGGCAGACAGGCCTTTGACACGAAAATGCCAGCCTTCCCTTGCCTAGAACATAAGGCCAAGGGGAGATGGGAAAACAGAGGGGTTGCCTACTGGCCTAACAAGAATTATCCAACATGGGCAGTCTTATCTCCAACAATATTTGAAAGAGCTCAGAGGCTAAACTCGGCTTCATGTTAAATATTTCAGGGATGTTAATGGAACCGAAAGATCAACTCTGCTATGCATCAACAGGCTAGCTTCATCCTAAAGCCAATTATAAATAAACTTCTAAATACAGCCTTCTTTAAATATGCATTTAGAGAGGGAAAAAAAGCCAATAATCTATACCCCCCACCTTCATTTCTTTTCTAGCCAATATATATCAAACCCCATCCAAACCCAGTGCCTTTAGGGACCCTGCTCTGTGCCCAATGACCCATCGCCTCTAGAATCATGGCTTGAACCACGTTACTTCTAATGACTTCGAAAGGTTCCTTTCTCTTTGGGAAGAAGAAATTCACTGCCGAGCACACTGCTTCCATTCACAAGATTATTTATGGCACTGATAATTGAATTCCGGTCACATGATGAAGGAAGACTGGGTTCAGAGGGAAAAGAACCTAACCATAATTTCTAGAGAGATCCATAAATTACGGCTTTTCTCCCCTGGAGGTTGAAGGCCTTGGAGCTGTTCGGACTCTTCTCTCATATTTATTCTAAGTTTGGAATCATCACAGAAATTCTTCTGTGTGTGCTTGGTGACAAAGCACCTAAGATAAATCCTTTGAAATTGCCTTTTGCATCAACCCAGGAGAACCGCTAAGGAGTGCCTAGGAAATCCTCATTTTTCAAGGATTAAATGCTGTGGTTACCATTAGGGTGCATGGAGAGAAGTTTAGACTTTAGGGCATTGCCCTACTCCATGTTCTCCTTCCCCCAACAAAAGCCAGCAGTTCCGTCCACACCCATTGAACACAGGCAAGGCAACCACAAGGATTCTCACAGCCCTTCTCAAATTAGATCAAAAGGAGGCCATTGCCTTCCTTCATTTCTTTAGGAAAGACCTACCATATACCCTTCATGAATGAGGATCTCCTTCCAGCCCCACCTTTATCTGATCTTCTTAACAGAAATGGACTTGTATGACCCCATGGAGCTGCACTACAGGTTACATTCAGTTCCTTTGATTCTTTTAGCTCAAGAAATGTCACTATGCTTATTTTCAAAATATTTCCCAATGATGCTGAAAATAAAAATACAGGAATAATGCCCATCTAGAACAACATTGTTGCTGCCTTCCTCGGCTCCCAAGAAATGCCCTCTGAAATGTCCCACAATCCTATTGGCTTTGCTTCGTATTTCAAGTAGATGGCTTAAACAGCATCATCCTATTATAATACTTTTAGCCCAGAATAAATTTAGCATTTTGGAATTTTTGTTCCACAGTTCCTTTCATGTAACAGTTTCAGAGAGCATAATAAGCGATATTTGACAAAAGATTGGGTATAAAGGAAATTGAAAGGGTAAATAAATCTTCCGATGTAACAGCTAATCTGGTATCCTTTCAAAGGCCTCAAATAAGTATAAACACAAGCGATTGTGCCCACACGCATGCACGCATGCGCATCTATCTCAGACCAAAGCAGACACCATGTTAGTGACTTGGGCATTACTGTCAATAAACTTTTGTCCTTTCAAGAAAGAATATCTCCCTCACCTCCTTCTCACTTTCTCTTTCTGTTTCAATAAAAATGGAAGTTCAGTTACTATTTTAAAATGGGGGGTGTGGGAGAATGTGCTGCCTTAAAAGCTTATCAAGAACAAACACCTTGGTGGGTGCACCATCATAGATGCTGGCACAGCTTGGTGATAAGTACCCAGCCGTTAAAGGCAGGAACTTCTCATTTCACTTAATTCATTTTCTAAAGTTCTACGATAAAGAAACGCTTCCTACTACACTCAATGAAGGACACACGTTTTGTAAGGAAGTTCAGAGTTTTACTGATAGCTGTCCTTGTCATTTAGATGGGAAAAGCATCGAAATGACAAGGATGGAAAGTTGGGATGGGTATATTCTCCATGATACTGGATCCTGCCAAATTCATAAGCCAGGTTTGGGCTGATAAAGCAGATCATGGCTACCATTTTCTTATAGCTTTGGTGGCAACCTCCATTTTCTCCCCATCCCTGTATTTATAGGGGTTCTTCCCCAGGCCACCTAAAACAAGAGGCCATTCTAGGACAAGGAATACAGCAGCTGTGAACTTTTTTAAATGCCACCTACATTTTAGAAATCCTTCAAGGAGCCAAGTGAAAACTTACTCATTTGATTCATTTCCTGGGGCTCATAGATCCCTTCTTTAGGAACTTGATGAAAGCAAGCACTGTTCATATGATTGTGCATGAAAATTCTCAAAGTAACTCTGTGGGGTCAGATGAAAAATCAGAGTAACTTCTGGTACCCAATAAAATTCTAATTGGGGGTTAGCTGTACCCAATATAGCTCTGGTATGTAGTACATATGTACGTGGTACATATGTAGTACCAGGGATTTAATGGTACCGATATCAATGGAATGAAAGGCAAGATCCTTAACCCCTGTAATATCTCTCCAGCCCTAGGCACCTAATACAATTCAAATTGCTCAACCTATACCAAGTGATAGCCTACCTTCTAAGACAAAATAGCAAACAATCAAAGGGTTCATGGTAGGACTGTCATGACACTCTCCTTTACATCCAGCAAACATCTCAATATTAATTGCAGAGAACAAATTTTGCTACTTTTACTTAAAATCCAAAGAGGAAAGTTCAATTTTCCTATTCAGATGCAATTAGGAAGAAAACCCCATTTAGTTAACTTAACTTGACTCAATGATTGTTTATTAGATAACTATTTTGTGCAAGAAGCCAGGCAAGTATACTAAAGGATCAGAAGACTCCTCCCATCCATTGGGAATTCGCAATCCAGCTGGGGAAAGAAAAGACTCAGAGGTTATTGGCCTCGCAAGCTATGTTTTAAACCTTTTCACTTATCCAATAAGGAATGTAACACCTGGCAAAAGCTGCCCTTTAGTAAGTATCTGCTGACCACTAAACCCAGCTAGACTCACAAATCTAGAGCCCAACCACTAAGTGGCTGAGACGATGCCATTGGAAAGGGGGGCCCACTTTCCAAAATAGCCACATTCATTGGGGGAGTCCTTAAAGACTTCAGGGAGAATTAGCATTTAAAATGCAGACGGGAAGATGCCTGGGATTCCTCTGGACCAAGATGTGAGAGTAGGAGAAAGGGCAGTTGTGGAGGAATGGACTGAGAGAGAGCACACTGTGTGAGGTGTCCTGGAAAGAAAGAGGGAGCAGCCAGGCCAGCCTGAAAGACTGAGCAGTGCTGGGAGTGGGAGATAAATATTTAGAATCCTCTCTTCGTCCTTGTTACACAGCTGGTAAATCAGGCCGACTTCAGACCGTCTATGTTGCTTTTTAAGCTTACAGCAGCAAAGGGGGAAAAAGCTTGGAGTATTATCTACTAATTTTTTTTCTTTGGGGGGGTAATCAACCCAATTTTTTTTAAATAAAAGAGCCCCTTAGAGATCTTAGAGCTCTTAGAGCAGAGCCAGGTCTACTAAGTTTTTAACAAGTTGCTACTTTATTCATTCAGGCATCCCACCACCTGAGGCCTGATAGGAGAAGCAAAAGATTCTCAGGTTTGTTCTTTGTTTGATGTAGCCTCATCTTATCGAAACAAAATTATGATAAGACAGATTTTGTTTTCTAAACAAAATCAGAGCCTCCCATTAGCAAAGGAACAAGGCCACTGGGAGGGAAATGCTGGTAAGTCAGTAATACAGTTATTTCAAAATCTGTGAGCACAGCTCTAAGCTTAAAGAAATACCAAGATTAAAATAGTCAATACTTAATTTAAATTTTTCCAGCTTAGGAAATAATAATAGTCCAATTTATGTATCCATAGTATCATTTAAAACAAATAATGTAAAGAGTTTCTTATTGGATCTTCAATATCATAATCACAGATAATAATTAATAATAATATAATCATAATCATAGTCCATAATTTTCAGACAGTTTCTGATAAGCCAAACAAAATCACTATTTAGAGGGATCGTGTGTGTGTGTGTGTGTGTGTGTGTGTGTGTATTCACATGTGAGCATGAAGCCAGGGATCACACCCAGGTTTTTACACATGGAACACAAGTGTTGTATTACTGCATTACAATCCTAATCTTTTAAAATGTTTTTCATGCTTACTCAGTTGTATATTTTACTTAAGCTGACATTCTAAATAATCTCTTGTTTTTATTTAATCTTTTCCCATCATAAAAATAAAAGAGCAATTTACTTAGGGTGTTTTTTAAGTCAGAAGGTATCATCTTTTAATTCTCTCTCTGAATATAGACTATATAGCACATGCAGAGAAAAATCACTTACGTACAAGTTGATGTACCTGAAATCAGTTGCTTTAGAAAAGAGATATAAATATAAATCAATTCTAAAACTTCCTCAAAAGCATTTGCACGAGTGGTGCGGGGCTTGTCTCCATCAGTATAGGTTAATTCTAGGAACTTGTAGAATCAGGAATGCTGCAATATTTAACATAAATGCATTCCAAATCTGGTTTAAAATACACATGTAAAGAAATACAGGGTTCTTTGGGTTTAAAAAGAATCCCTGCAAGTATTCCCCTTGATTTAAAAGGTCCATCAACCTTTCCATAGTCCTTATCCAATCTATCCTGTAAATGCAAAGTTATCAGTTCGTATAAACCCCTCCCTAATCCTATTAAGTTTATATCGAAAGTCTTTCAATGTGAGAGCATTTCAAACTGGGCATTAAATCACCTTGAAGAATTTGCACACACACACACACACACACACATACACACACACACACACCTACCTACAGGGGATAAAAAGATATGCTGAGTCATGCATTTCAAAGATTGGAGGAACTGACAACAAAAGTGAAGGAAAACTGAAAGGATCAGAACACATAAAACCTACATGTATTCTAAAGAGAAAGAGCATCCTTGTTGGCTCACAGAAATAACAGGGTTCCTAGCTGCAGATTTTTCCCTCTCTGCGGCCGAGACCCCTTTTCAAACTATTCCAAATGAATACGTAAAGGATTGATTTTTAGACCCATGGAACATTCTTAGAGACAATGCAGACTGACTTAATTATAATCAATAAAATCTACAGACGTTGTTGCAACCCAGCAGAAACATCACTACCAAAAAGCATGGCATAAAAATCTCTCTGTGGCTCCCTTTGTGCACAACAGTGATATGACCTTAATAAATATTTCATTCCTTTCAGTGAATAACCAAGCATCAAGATGGCAAATTTTAATAGCTAAGAAATAATGTCATAATGACTAGACCAAGAAAAAAAAGGCTCCTTTGAAAGAAAAGCAAACTTACTCTAAGATCTCAGACTCATTTGCTAAAAATCACCCAAAATAAGGGGATGGTAATCTATTCTTGCCACACAGAGAATGGATGCATTTCTTATAGGGATTTTACAGGAAACTTTTCTCACTCAAGCAGCTCTTCAAAAGTCCTCTGGGGAAAAGTGCAAGTTGCCTACGAACATTTTCTTTCCATCCCCACACAACGTCAAGAGTCCACACATCTTTCTGGATCAGCTTTTCTTGGCGACAACCAAGAAGTCTAGGCCAGCCTGAAGTTGACCCCCAGGATTCTTCCTGAGTTCCAGTGAAGAGCTGAGAGCCCATATCTTTAGAATGTTTCTGTACTTAGTACATTTTTATTCATTTCTCTGTAAATACATTTCTCTGCTCTTTTCCATTTCTCTTGTACATTGTAGATGGGGTTTCTTATCCAGGGGAAAAGAATAAGCAGGGAACCATGTCAGAAGATTCAAAGCTCAAGTTCAACATGTGGTAACATTGTATGACTGAATCTCAACCATCAACAGCTTTATAACAGCATAATTCACAATGACTAAATAAAATATATAATTTTTAAATGTATGTACCTAAAATATTACTGTGAATGATTTGTAATACACTTTGGTCAAAATAAAAAATATTATAATTAAATTAAAATTAAATATAATTTTTAACAACAACAACAAAAAGTATGGGACTATTTCTCAGAAAAGTCATCAGAGGGGCCCGAGAGATAGCATGAAGGTAGGGCTTCAAGAAGGATGGTGGTTCGAATCCCGGCATCCCATATGGTCCCCCAAGCCTGCCAGGAGTGATCTCTGAGCATAGAGCCAGAAGTAACCTCTGAGCACTGCTGGGTGTGACCCAAAAAACAAAAACCAAAAAAAAAAAAAAAAAAGTCATCAGTGGCCTCAGAATCTCTGTACCCAGAGCCCACATCAAGGAAACAGGCTGGTCACAATATCCAAGTTACATGATCATTTGTGAGGATTGATGATAGGTAGCAAGATTAAACTACCTGGTATAATGTCATATTTAAATGTATTTAGAGCCCCCCTAAATTTTCCAATATATATATATATATATATATATATATATATATATATATATATATATAAACCACATACTGTTTGACTTCTCCCTAAAAGAGTCCCTTAGAATAACTCCGTAATAGTTGATACAATATCTATACAGTATATTTATTCTTTTGTGAGGATCACACCTAGCAGTGCTCAGGGGTTACTCCTGGCTCTACACTCAAAAATCACTCCTGGCAGGTTCGGGGACCATGTGGGATGCCAGGATTCAAACCACTGTTATTCTGCATGAAATGCAAATGCCCTACCTCCATGCTATCTCTCTGGCCCAGTATATTTATTCTTAATCCTAAAGAGATTATTTAGTATAGTATACTAGCTTATATATGTGTGTGTATATATGTGTGTATGTATATTTATATAACTGCCTCATTAAAATTCCTAAAAAGGGGAGGGAGATAGAATATAATGCAGGAGGTGTGGGTTTGACCCCACATAACATATAGTTTCCCCAAACAACACCAGAGGTGGCTCATAAAAAATTAATTCTAAAAATTTTATGATATATGTCAAACATAATTCTCTAATAGAAATAAACATTTTGATTTGTCTCCTAGCTTATGGTTACCTAAATATTTAATTTACCTAGTGTAGAGATTTCACTAACTTTTTAGAGTTAACAACATATTTATATTCTGAAATCATATAAAGGCTGTGAATGTTGTATGCTTTTAAGTACCCAATAGGTGTCCAGTTCAAAGACCTAAAAATTCCACAAGGTCCTAAGTACAGTCTTTAGATTATCTAGTGGTCAGTTTCATTTGGTCTGGTTTGGTATTTGCTCTTTAAATTAATAAGATGATGGAAATTCAAATTCATAGCCTGGAGAAGAAATGATCTGGATCAAATTGACAGAAATATTTTTCTGTTAATTTATGTATATATGGTGCTTTCAGAATTTGTCAAGGACATTAAAAAAGAGCTAACTCAGCAGTAAAATGCAAAAAGGTGTAAGCAAAAAATATCTCGGCTGAGTCCAATTGCTGGATTTCAATAAATACGTTATTTTTTTAAGTGTCTGCTTATCTGAGATTAAAAGTTCTTCAAACTTCCATAATTCTTCAGTTTAATTAACTAAATATGTGCCTGATTTGACAGCATTTCAACGGCATACATATAAAATACACTTCTGATAAATACACTTTAAATAACTTCTTCAGTGGAGCTTTGGGAGAGAGTTCCCCACATTAGAGTTAAATACAGAAGTAAATAAAAAGACAGAGAAATCTCTCCAGAAAGATAGTAAAAATAAGATGACAATGACAAAATATATTTTAAAATAAAAACTACAGGCTACATTATAGGTAGAAGTTTAAAATATTCTTGAAATACTTTATACTTTTTAATCATTTAATTGATAAGTTTAAATGCTTATGGTGCTCAGGATCAAATCAAACCCAGGTCTCATACAAGCAAGGCAGTTACTCAACCACTGAGCTACATTCCAAGTCCTAGCTACTTTCTTTTAATATAGTAGAAAGAGCAAACAGATTCTTTTTTAATTTTTACTAAAACACTACATACATTTCTCTAAGAACATAAAAAATTTCATGTTTCTTAAAGTTGTTTGCTCATTATTACTCATCTCATATTATTCAAAACTATATCGGGGTCGGGGAGAGGCTACACCCAGCAGGTGCTCAGGACTGACTCCTGGCTCTGTGCTCTGTGGTCACTCCTGGAGTGGCTTAAGGTACAAAGCATGATGCCTGGGATCAAACCAGGGTCGCACACAACATAAGTGCCTTAATCTTTGTCCTATCACCCTGATCCTTGAGTCTATTTTGAAAAACAGCCCTGGCCTTTACTCCAGTGATACTTTGACTTCACAATGACCCTTGAGGCAGCCGGTCTCCAGACCCTGCAGCTGGGATTCCTGGGGAGTCGCTGCTGTGACAACACCGTTACCCAGATATTTACAACCTCCTTGCTTCCACTGAGGGGCCAGCAAGCTGAATCCTCACTTCCCCAACCCTCCTCCCAGGAAGTTATCCATAAATAACCAGTGAACCCTGTCCACTGACTAGCTTCTGCAGCAGTTTTCCTCTCCTAAGAAATAGAACAAGTCAGATTCATGCATTTGTCTTTCTATGGCCCTGCCTTGAACAGAACAATGGTAATATAAGAATTACCCCAAAAGTCAACATATAAAGTGCCTGAGCACCAGGAAAAAGCTGGTCTTGTCTTGGCATACAAGAAGACCAACTATTTCCTCTGGACTTAGTACTACAGAAGAAACATACATCTAAAATTATTGTTAAGCTTTTTATTCCTTACAGTCACACTTTTCTTCCTGCCTGCCAATCCTTTTCTTTTTTGGCAGGGGGAGGCATCATTGATGGTAAAACTCTAGGGCTATTGGGACAAAGGAAGAATGCAGAAATTGAATTTAGGGCCTGGTTCATGTACGACATGTGCTTCAGCACATTGAGCTATCGACCCAGCCCCTACAACAACATTCGAAAGATAGAACTACTGTTATTTAAAATATTCTTTGCTTTATATTAAAACTTGGATTTCTAGATTCTGTAAAAAAAAAAAAAAAAAAAAAAAAAGAAGTGGGAACTTGGAGACAGGTTTTCACATAGCCCAACATCAATCTGTCAAAAGTCAAGTAGAAGACACAGGAATTCAGCTGAAGTGTGGCTTTGCCACAGTCCCGGTTCCCACTGAGTTCAACCTCTCAAATATCTCTAGGCATTTATATCTGACACCTAGCATATAGCACCTAGGTGTCTACATTGCACAGGTGAATACAACTGTCACCAAGAAGGCATTTACTTTCTGCTGCCTAGAACCCAGATCTTCGGCATATGCATCATCACAGCCCTGGTTCTGGAAATGAAGCTCCTAATTCTAATTGCTGACTTCTCAAGAGGTACAACACTAGGTGTCTTCCCCAGGACCCCTAGATAGACATGAGGACATTTTGCTTCTAAGGAACTGATAACAAAGTGATGGAGAGAACAATGATGATCCTTTTTCTTGAGAGTTGGGTATCTCTACAGGGCTCTAAGTGCTTTACTAATACCATGCCACTTTCTTCTGGGAGGAAAACACCTAACTGTATTAGGTAGGTTTTGTTATTCCTGTTGTAAAAGAAAAGCGAGTTTCAGAGACAGTCATTGATCTCAAAGTATACAACTGATAAGTAATGGACAAGAGATTTGAATTTGAGACTTTTTTGGCTCTAAGACTTATACTATTGAACAAAGGTCACACCAATTCATAGAGACTAAAATAACTGATGATGGGAGAAGCATTGAGCCACATGTCCCTGTGCTCAGAAGACCCCAACAGTGCTTGGGGTTCTATATATGGTGCCAGAGATTGAACTGGGGCTAGTGACATACAAGACAAATGACTCAACTCTCTTGTGTCCCAAATAACTGATTCTTTTAGAACATTCCCATGAAATTCCTTGAACCTCGCCCCTCATTCCAGTGTAACTATACTCTGACATATTATGTCAAATAGCTGATTTTTTATTTTTGTTTTTGTTTGATGCTCAGGGGTTACTCCTGGCTAAGCACTCCGAAATTGCCCCTGGTTTGGGGGGACCATATAGGACGCCGGGGGATCAAACCGCAGTCCTTCCTGAGCTAGCGCTTGCAAGGCAGACACCTTACCTCTAGCACCACCTCACCGGCCCCAAATAGCTGATTTTTAATATCCATTAAAAGTCTTGATTCCGGGAGAAGACTTTTTTATTTCACAAGGCACTTCCTTCTGAAGTATAACTGACCCAGTACAATAAATTCTCTAGATTCAAAAGTGACTCATTTCCAGAGCTCCACACATTAGCAGCTGGTATTATTCAATCTGAGATTTAAATTTATAATGTACTCTTGATAATGTACTCCCAATACATTTTTCACTTCTCTATCTCTTGAATGACACAAGATAAAAGATCTTTAAGGTATAAATATTTTATATAAACTTTCACTCTGTTTTTCCTCAGGCATTTTCCATTTGCAAACACTAGACATCATGCAAAAAGAGAGAGAGGTTGAAAGAGTTTTATGGATTATGTTAGGGGGGTGGCTCAGCACCCCTTATCCATTCTGCTGTGGTAGCAGACACCACAGCCACTGGCTTAACGGGCCTTTCTGGCTAATCAGAATGTTCCACACTCAATAGGGTGGGATCCAAAAGACTGGTTTTCCAGGGAACAGATAGTCAGCTGGAAGCAAATTTCCAGCATCATCCCAGCCATAAGCTGTTTGTGCCATGCACTTGCAATGCCATTGATCCCTTAGGCCTAAAGTACCTGATTTCTGCTGAAAGGCTCCATACCCCCAACACATCCAGTCATCCAGAAGAGTAACTGAGCAGGAACAATGAAGTCTTTCTCTAAGCGTGTGGCATTTGTCTATTTAAAAAGCCACCCCACTTTTCACACTCATAGAAAAGACTGTGACCTGTGCAAGGTGTTTGCAGATGCTCTGCACATTCGCATAGGGCCCAATTACTCAAAATATGGTATGAATATATTGAACATCTACTTTAAAATACAGAGCCTTTGGTTGATCCCAGACCTCTGGGATCAGCAGGTCATTATGTTTTTTTAGCTGAAATTATCCCCAAATACCAATTCCAAGTGAGGCGGCAAGTTCAACAACTGGAAGAAAGAATCAAAAACTCAACACTAACAGATCCCAACACCCTCACATTTTCCCAACTTTGAAACATATATTTAGCTTTGCCATACATTTGATTCTGAGAAAAAGAGTCCTGTCTAAAGAATAACTAAATAGTCTGTTTTCCTTTTGAAGGTGGGAATGCTCAGAGTCTTGAGAAATAGCCACAGCATTTACACTGGTCATTTTAAGACGTATTTCTTTTAGATCAAACTCTTTTTGGAGATCATTTTTAACTAATATTCTGCTATACAGAAACATAATTTGACTTTTCCTAAAGGTAGCATTAAAAACATGAATTACACCAACATGCTCCAATGCTGTGAATATCCATGAAATTATTAAGTATTCAGTACAACCAATGTATACTGCATGCCTTCCAGGTGCCAGGTGTATGTGAGACAATTTTGGCATTTCTGTCAATTTTATAAAGATTTGTTCATTTTAGCTAAGTTCTAGGTAGATTTTAGGCTTCACAAATTTTATCCCCAAAGACCCCCCCTTCTGATGATCTTTTTTCATTCCTATGACCCCTGCCAGAAGTCCCCTTAGGCTCATAGCATTGCCTGCCTTCTATGCAATTTTCACCTGTGGCTCCCTTGGAATACCTTGAGAGAGAGGTCACAATGACAAGGGGACATGTGGCCCCAGAATGAGATATGCTGCTTTAGACCATATTTCTAAGAATTCTTTCTTCATCAATTACCTGGCCCACATTATAGCAATAGTGAAAGTACATACTCTGCCATGACTGAAGAAGAGTGGTGGGAATATTTTCCACAATAAACACCACTTTCTTTTGACCCTGAAATCGAGGCCCCTTTGGTTGGCTCAGCAGCAAAACCTCTGCCTTAAACACGTGGAGTTCTGGCCCTGCACCACTCCACATGGCCATGCACAATCCCTGCTTCTGCTTCTCTGCTTCGTTTGGTACAGGATCCAGCAACCATATATGGGGGCCCTGCTGCATTACAGCCAACTGTGGGCACACCACAACCCTAAGATCCCTAGGGTTCTGTGAGGACAAGATCAACAATGGGGGAAGGAGGGATTAAAGTTGACATCTTGATCTCAACTTGAGCTTGACCTTATGATTTGGCTTTGAAGCCATAACTCTCAACATAGCTCATAGATGATTCAACATGAAATGACAGTGTCTACAAATACTAGCAAGTTGTGTGAGCTGAGCATAATTGAGTGTATATATTTGAGTTAGGTTTTAATTATCTTTTAATCCAGTAATTTTAAGATACCCCCTGGCAGTCTTCAGGGGCTACTGCCAACTCTGGTTAGGGATGACTCCTGGAAGAGCTTGGGGGACAATATTTGGAGATGGGCTCAGTTACATGCAAGACAAGCACTTTGATTCCTTGTACTATGTCTCTGGCTTGCTTTTCCTTATTTATAAGATGCTACACTATAAAAAACTGTTTTTAAAAGACAACTACTCAGAAATATTCACTTTTAGAATATATGTGTGTGCATGTGTAAGCAGGCATAAATATATCCATATCATACATGCATGCATGTTGCATGCATTGTCTTCATTTATTTATATGTTCACATACCTATAAATATAGACATGTACCTATCTACATGGGTGTACACTGAGAGAATGAGAATGTGACTAGCAAACTACTACCCATATTGAACTCACACTGACTCTATTTTGACAGAGTTGAGTAACCAGCTTCTACCTCTTGGTTGGTTCCATTTTCCAGAGCCAAACAGCTACTGCCTATGATATTCCTTGCTGCTCTGGATGGAAAGTTTGACTGCTGTGAAGTAGAAGCTGTTCAGGGTTCCTCACGCATAAAGGTGAGAGTTAGTGCTTGCTTTGAGAAAATATATTTTGACCAAATGCAGGTGAGCTGTGCATTTTCCTAGTTTTTTTTGGGTGCTTTCCCAAATGCAACAGCAAACAACGACAATAAAATCTGCAGCTTTGTGATTTTGGCTGGAAACGACTTCATGAAACATGTCTTTTACATCTTTATTGTCTTCATATTAAGCCAATAGACTCTGAGAAGAGACTGTGCTCAATTGCCCAAGTGCTAAGCAGATGGGAACAGGTAAGCAAACCTGCATGGTGACAAGGGCATCAGGAAAAGAGGAGAATGACCAAGTGAATAGGTGTGACCCTCCTCAGAAGGTAGGTTTTGCTCTCTCTACTTTTGAGGCCAGGTAAGCCACATGAATCTGATCCAGCTAGAATGTTAGACAATGCAGTTCTAACAGTCTACTGGAGCAGGGAGGCCACCCCAGGTGTCCATTCTTCCCTTCCAAAGGCCTAGTGAAGACCCTCAGAGAACACGGAAACTCCTATCTCTTCTGATAAGGAAGGAAGGAAGGAAGGAAGGAAGGAAGGAAGGAAGGAAGGAAGGAAGGAAGGAAGGAAGGAAGGAAGGAAGGAAGGAAGGAAGGAAGGAAGGAAGGAAGGAAGGAAGGAAGGAAGGAAGGAAGGAAGGAAGGAAGGAAGGAAGGAAGGAAGGAAGGAAGGTTGGTTTCGCTCTCTCAGGTTTTGGGGCCAGGTAAGCCACTTGAACCTGATCCAGCTAGAATGTAAGTTCGTGAAAAATAAAAGCAGATTGAGAGGCTTCAACCCCAGAAGGCCTGACTTGCTGGATCCGAGAAGAAACCCAAAATCTGCCCTTCTCTCAAGTACCTGAGTGAGGCAGGAGCCGCAGGCTACTCAAGATGCTCTGAGATCCTAAAGTCGGGTTCAAGTTCTTTTCGTGTGCATGTGTGAAAAAGAAGACCACAAGGGACCCCAGAGGGTGAGCGGGTAAAGCGGTGTGGCCACAGACACAAGTGGATGCCAGGGAGGGAAGGGCTGAGGCAGGCACAGGGGCGGGCGCTTCCCATCCCGGAGCGGCCCGTGCTGATGAAAGGTATGCAAAGAATGTCTTTATCTATAAACAAAGATCCTCGGTGTCTTATACTCATGTAGCCTTTTAAAATTTCATCTACTTTATCTCATTGGGTTCTCATAACAACCTGATGAGGTAGGCTGCACAGAGATTAACATCCCTCACTGAGCAGAGACGGAGCTGCAGAGTTCTTAAAGCGCAGCTCTGCCCTGCAAGGCTGGGAGCGGCCATGGTTACTATTGGGGGGGGGGGGGCTTGAGGCCCTTCAGCATGCAAAGCCCAGAAAGCTAATTAGAAAGGCACAAGCCCCCCACCCCAACATCCCCCATCCCCACAGAGAGAGACCCACTGAATCCTACAGTTTAACAATATCCCCAGCTGATTCTGAGGCCCATTAACGTTTGAAAGGTTCAGTATAGAAGGGCCTAGAAACCTGCCTGTCTCAGTCCCAAGATCAATGTTTTGTCTCCCCCTTGTTGCTCTCCTCTTTCAGAAAGTATCAGGCAGCAGCATCCTATGACTTCTTTCCCAGCACAGCCGAATTAAGAAGTTAACTCTCCCCAGGAAAAGGATGTGGAGAGAATTCTGTCCTTAAAATTATTAAACTAGGTTAAATTACGTTGATTACCAGTGTTGGTAATTCCTCTGTAGTCATTTCCTTGACTGATGTATAGACCCCTATAAAATGAACCCTCTGAGAAGAAGATGGGAAACAAACAAGACAGTGATCAATGGATTCAATTAGTTACAGTATAATTCTATCCAGATGAAAGAACGATGAAGACACCACACAACTACTCCAGGGGTGGCTACAATGCTTTACCCAGAGAGGACAGCGTGTCTGTCCCACATTCTTCAATGATTAAGTTCGGGAAAGCACAAAACAGCTGCTTCCATGACACTGAGGAAAGGAACCACAGTAGGACCAGCGAGAAAGTACAGGGGTAAAGCTCTGCTCTCGCACGTAGCCGACCCCAGCTTGATCCCCAAGACTGCAGATGGTTGCTAAGTACAGCCAGAAATGAATCCCGGAGCAAAAAGTCAGTTGTAAGCTCTGATCAGAGCCAGGTGTGGCTCAAATAAAGCAAAGAAAAAGAACGAAAATCATAGCCAATGCAAGGCTCTTCACCCCCACAAGTATGGAAATATTGTTGTAATACTCTGGGCAAGATGACAACTGCTTTCCTTCACATATAAGACATGGGACATGGGCTAGAGAGGAAGTAGGGCTCTTGTCTTACACAGTAGATCCATATCCAAACCCTAGTATTTATATGATCTTCTGAGCACTGCCAGTAATAATTCCTGAGTGCAAAGTCAAATTTAAGCATCTCAAATTTGTTTGTTTGTGTGGTCCAAAGACAACTTTTAAAAAAATAAAAGATGAGGTAGAATGCAGGAGATTTTTTTAAATGATGGCAAATCCATGCTTCCCACAAAATATAGTCAACCGAGCAGGTAGTGACTCAGTGGTGTCTGCAGGACAATGGTTCTAAAGCACAGACACACAGCTTTTCCTCAACCTTTCAAATCAATTCCTTCCATAGAGCCTGGCTGAACAGACACCAGAATGCTGACACCATGAACCTGGGGAAAAGTGCCTAATTCAGCAGGGCAAGTGCAAATTCATAGTATTTATTCAGAAAGATTCCAATCCTAGACAAATGAATAAGTAAATATAAACATAAACACAAGGTGTGGTTTGTTTTCTTGGGAGGTGGCAATTATTTGGTTTTGACCATGGCAGGATGGTTTTATGAAATACGATTCCTTACTTGGGATAGTAAGAATCCACCCATTAAAATGACTGTGCAGGAATTCAGAAGCAACCACTTCTTTTGTTTGTTTTATTTTGGAGCCACATCCCATTATATGCAGGGCAGGGATCAGAGAACTGTATTGGGTGCTGGATATTAAACCCAGGTCAGTTCCATTCAAGGCAAGTACCCTACCCAACTGTAGAATCTTTCTACAAGCAATACTAGAGCAGATAAGCATATTAAAATGCACCCTCCAGAATGCAAACAATAAAAATAACTTAAGATACACATTTATCAAAAGGAAGTCCCATGGCACACACAGTTGGGGGGAAAAAGTAGTGACTTAATAAAGCTGATCAGTGGTTAATAGAACTTGTGATCTTAATCTTATTATTTTCAAAGATGAAAAAGCTCTTTCGCCAAGAGCCAACTGTCTGCGTTTGCTGAGAATAATAAAGAGCTGATGGGCCCTGGTCTACCTACTTCGAGATAATTTGGCATGGGCACATTTTTAATTCACCATGCATTTCTTTACCAAAGATATGCAAAGCTGTTAGTGGATTATGCCTCTGAAACCTGGGGATTGGTGTAAATAACTTTTAACACTGGGATTGTGCATAACAATTTACAGAGCATTGTGGCATAATGCAATTCAAAGTTGTTCTTGCTTTAAAATGCTTCAAGTCCAACCACAGTGTCAGTCTGCCCAGAGAAATCTCTTATAAAAGTTTTCACACTCGCGGCTGGGTTAAGAGACACTGGGTATTAATCCTATGGCTGCTCCGCCAAGCTTCCTTTTTGTGGTCAGCAGAGAAGCTATGTGGTTGGTCTGAAGGAGTCCAAAGTCTTTTTTTTTTCTGTGTTAAAACAAGGGAAAGTGGGCCGGTTACAGAGTAAAAGAAAAACCACAGCCAGCTCACTCTGCTGTAGCTTTTCCCTTAAATGTGGCCTAGAGCGACTCTGCTTTCCAAAAAAAGGTTTAATTTAAACCATACACAGTGCTGCCTACAGGCTGCCACGTTTCCAAACTCACATTCCTTTCTAATCTGTGCACTTCAGAACCAACATGCTCTGTTTCCAATGGTACTCAGACGAGCTTTAATAAATAAAATATCACTGCCCATCCATTACTTAATTTGATAATAATATACTCTTTTTTTCTCCTTCCTCTATTGACATTCTTCTAAGTGCTCATGCGAGTGTGTGGGATGGCTGTAAACATCACCTCAGGAAGAAAAAAAAACAGTTCTGTTCTCTTTGGAGAAGGAAGAGGAAGGGGAGATAAAAAAAATATATATGAAGAAAGAAAACTGCAAAGTGAAATATTTAGGAGTAGCAAGAAGTTCAGAGCTCAAAGTAACTGCAGCTGTGAAATAGCTGCCCCCATTAACTTAATATCTTGATTTTTATTGATTGATTGATTGATTGGTTTTTGGATTTTGGGCCACACCCAGTGATGCTTGGGGGTTCCTTCTGGCTATGCACTCAGAAATTGCTCCTGACTTGGGGGACCATATGGGACACTGGGGATCGAACCAAGGTCTGTTCTGGGTCGGACACATGCAAGCTAAAGCCCTACCGCTGCGCTATCGCTCTAGCCCCAATATCTTGATATTTAAAATAAAAACAGGGACTGGTGTGATAGCATAGTAAATAGAATGCTTACTTTGCATGCAGTCAACATCGGTTCAATCCCTGGCATCCACAGTTTCCCCTGAGCACAGCCAGGAGTATTTCCAAAGCACAGAGCCAGGAGTAATCCCTACGTATTGCTGGGTGTGTTTCAAAAGACCAAATAAATATAAATAAACTACACATACACAGATCATGTAGGGTTGACTTTATTTTCTGGTTCTAAACTAGAGTCTAAGCTATTATTCAAAATAATGCTAATAAAGACCTCAGCTACTCTGGCTCAGTGCTATGAAACAACTGTATGACCAGTACAGAGATCTGGCTATCCTTATAGCCTGTACTGGTTGCCACACTGGTCAGAGTGCACACAATGAATGCATCATAGTGGGGGTCACTTTAAATTTTTGCCCCTATGTAACATGTATGCTCATTAAGAATGCCAATGGTGGGGCCGGAGAGCTAGCATGGAGATGGGGCGTTTGCCTTGTGTGCAGAAGGATGGTGGTTCGCATTCTGGCATCCCAAATGGTTCCCCGTGCCTGCCAGGAGCGATTTCTGAGCACAGAACCAGGAGTAATCCCTAATCACTGCCGGGTATGACCCAAAAACCAAAAATAAAATAAAATAAAATAATGCCAATGGTACATCTACACAATGGAACACCATGCACTGTTAGGAAAATTGAAGTAATGAAAGTTGCTTATACATGTATGGATCAGGAAAGTATTATGCTGAGCAAAATAAGTCAGAGGAAGCGAGACACATATAGAATGATCATACTCATTTGTAGGGTGATTTAAAAATTTATGTAGAATGGTAATCATATCCAGAGACAACAGAGATGAGGGTCAGGAGGACCAGTTTATGGGAGGAAGCTGGCAACAAAAAGTGGGGAAGTGCAGTTAGGGCAGAGAAGGGATCACTATGACAATGATAGTTGGAAACCATCACTCTGGTCAAGAACTGGGTGCTGAAAGGAGAGAAAGTGGTATGCATGATACTCCTTCAATAACAAAATTGCAAACAACAGGTGTCTATAAGGGATTAAAAAGGAAGAGAAAAGAACAAAGAGAGAGAAAATGTCTGTCACAAAGGCAGACAGAGGAGAGGGTAGGGGGGGGGAGAGTGAGAGGAAACTGAAGACATTGGTGGTAGGAAATGTGCACTGGTGAAGGGTGCTGTACATTGTATGACTGAAACTCAATCATGAACAACTTTGTAACTGTGAAAAAGAGAGAAATCAGACTTTGCATACATACACACAAATAGAATTTTTAAGATTTAAAAATAAAATTAACACCAACCCCAGCAAGAAGCAGGACACATGTCCTCTCTGTGAGTTGCCCTACTCCAGGCTCCACCAGACACTTGTCAACCCCTTTGAAAGCAGGATGAAGTTAAGCTGCTACTTTCTTCACCATCTGATCTAACACTGCTGTTATCATCCCAAAGGAAGTTTGTTTTAGAACAATGATAGCAGTAGTAATCCTCCAATTTCTGTAGGGAGAGATTTAAACACATTCAGGGCACTAGGGACCAACCAAAAAGGTTTCTTTCTACAGAACTATGTATTTTTTTCCATAGTAAAGGGAAGGTCTTACTGATGGGCTAACTGCCAAGATTGGACAATTTTTCAGCCTCGCCGTTTAGAGAATATCATTTTAAACTACCTGGTATAATACAGATGTGGCACAATAGATCAATGCAATGAATTTTCTATAGTCAGTAAAATGCTCTCCCAAATAATGGAATCCATTAATAATGATTACTGCCCTGTGCCTCTGCCACAAAAGGAATGCCCAGTGCTACATCTCAATGGTCTCTAGCAAATCTGAGCCAGTTCTACAGTATAAACATCATCCGAACAGGGCTAATGAGTGTGGGCTTCGGTGAGGGGCAGGTGGGAACATCATTCCATAGGACTGTGCCCTCTTTGAAACTTATTTCACCTTGTAAAACATAACTTTACTTATCTGGAAAATGGGGTGGAGAGATGAGCACTCAGGCCTCTAGGAGTTCTGGGAGATTGATAAGGGCTTAAGTTTTCTCAAGGGCTTTAATTCCTAATGCACTCATTTGAGAACCTTCACCCACACACCCATAACAATGAATGCTATTAAGGCTCTATGGAACTTTTGCAATGAAACTTTTAACTTGGTTTGATAAGGAGGGCAAAGAAAGTCTAGGAGAGATGATTTTTGTTATCTTTTTACTTGGAGGCCATACCCAGAAGTGCTATGCTTGACCCAGTGAGTTATGCCTGGCTCTGCTCAGAGGGCCACAGAATTTGGGCTTCATTTAGAGTCAGTCCCATGCAAGAAAAACACCCTCTAGAATCTGTCTGGCCCCTCTTTACATGCCTAAAGCTGAACATCTTTCTGTTGAAACATCCAAGATGGAAACATGTGATGTTTTGGAAATCTAGGTAGGAGACCAAGGCTGGATAAATAACAATCTAAAGTGTCTTAATAAACACTTAAAAAGAAAAGCTCCTCATCCAGATATATATTTATTTCAACTCTGCCCAGCTAATGTAATACATATGCATTGTTTTCACTAAGGCCTACTCTAAGACAACTCACCAAAAACTACAAATCGATCCCCATTGTTCACATGAGAAAACATGAGACTGCAGTAAGCAACCTCACTAAAAGGAGCACCAACTGTGCAGAACTCATACAAAAATTGGGCCAGGGTATAGGTATTTCTGGAAATGGATATCGCATTTAAAAGCCCTTCACTTGCTTGTGTAGTGTTTTCAAGCACCAGAGGCGAGGTCACAAGATGTATTTATATGCAGATCCTTCTGTACTACACAGCTTTCTCTTGTTCTATTTAAATGTGTGCTTTACTTAATTGTTTATGCTTGTTTTCTGTTGTGTGTGCACTTTTAAATATTTAGTCTACAACATTCCCTAACAACCTGAGCTGAGATGAAAGATTCCTCTTAACCGGGGAGTCAGATATCAACTAGTTTTCCCACTCGTTTTGATTAATCTTTCCAAATGCTCTTGACTAAGGGGAGAAAATGTAACAAGGGCCTTTGGGTAAACTCAGATGAGGAAGCCCTTTTCAGCCTTCATGGAATGTAAAAGCCAGGTTTAATAGAGTCTTCCCTAACCTGACCAGCAAAAAGACAAGTAAAGAGGTGGTTGAGTATGTGGATAATTTATGTAATGCTTTGAAAACAGTGGAGCCCAGCAACTAAAAGAATCATAAAAGAATCATTTAAGCACTCACCTGGAGCCCTTAGCCCTTCCCATGACTGAAAAGGTAGGACGATCATGAACTATTTTTATGCTAGCCAAACCTCAAATAGAACTTACTGATGCGAACTTGCTTAAACATCAACCAACTCATTATACAAAAAATGATTCCATACTCTTATCACTGATGGCCTATGTGTATCCGCATGCTCAGTTATAGATGTTGGTTCGCTTTAAAAATGGGAAAACAAATTAATTATTAACCAGTGCAATTTGTCTGCAAGAAAAATGTTTTCAAAACACCGAATTAAAAAAAAAAAAAAAAACAGCCACTGGAGTCCTTTCTAAAGAAGTTAAAGTTTTAATATTATAATTCAAGGCCTCACCTGATAGGAATGGAGACTCTTCAACAACAAATCAACATGACATTATACACAGATCAACAAAGACTTCCTAAACTCAGACCAAGCAGGTGAATGAAGCAGGGTGCTGATGAAATGGAGCAATAGGGCATGGTAGGGATTGTGGCAAAACAGACAGCCAGCGGACATCTAAAGACATTCAGATTTGGAAGATGAAATATGAAAACACTGTGTGGGCTCCCTTGAGCTCACAGAACACCCAGGTACCAGTCCATAGCCCAAAGCCCTTCCTTGTACTGATCAGGAAATGTATTTTCGAAGAAGTCAAGCAACTTGCCACACTACTGCCTAAACTCACTCCCGGGGCTGGAGAGATAGCATGGAGGTAAGACGTTTGCCTTTCATGCAGGACAGTGGTTCGAATCTCAGCATCCCATATGGTCCCCTGTGCCTGCCAGGGGCGATTTCTGAGCACAGAGCCAGGAGTAACTTCTGAGCACTGCCGGGTGTGACCCAAAAACCAAAAATAAATAAATAAATAAATAAATAAATAAATAAATAAATAAATAAATAAATAAATAAACAAACTCGCTCCCCACCTTCAACCAGAACTGGACAGGAAGCACCCTAAATCCCATTCTACTTAGGTATACTGCTGACCTTCTACTTTTTGCATTGGATAAAGTTCTCCATCAAAGCAGAGCTAGAACGACAAATGACCTAAAATCCCTGCCCTCACACCCTTTCCATGAGGAGACTCAGATTGGGAAATACACACCATAGTGATTTTCTGTTCTCATAAACCATACAGAGGAGGCCCTCACAAGTCACTTGGAGAAGGCAAGTGTTCACATTTTAAAGAGTTCTGCACAAATATTCTATGCTGATCATGCATCTGGATGTTCTTATTTAAATCTTTAGAGAAATGCATTTCAGCTGGAGAGACAGTTCAATAAAATGGAGTACATGCTTTGGGTGTAGGAGGCCTGGATTTGAACACTAATGCCTGGTGCCACATATGGCTGCCCAAACACTACCAGGAGTGACCCTTGAGCACAGCTGGGTATGGCCCAAAAATTAAAAAAAAAAAAAAAAAGAGGAAGAAAGCAAGGAAGAGAGGAAGTCATTTCAAGGCATGAGAGATAGTAGAGAAGTTAAGGTATCTGCTAGTGGTTTTGCGTATGGCTCCTGAGCCACTTAGGCATGATCCTTGAACACAGAGTTCGGAGTAAGCCCTTATCACTACCAGGTGTAGTTAAAAAACCACAAAAAAAATTTTAATGCATTTTACCAAAAATGGGTGGAGAAAGTCTCAGATGATAACATTCATGGAAAGTCTTAGCCCCAGAAAACTTTTAACGGCCCAGGTATAAATCTTCCAAAAGGAGAATTCATAATAGAAATACTGGCAGACCTTTAATTATAGAGTCACTGTAGGGCTTTGTATAATAAAATCCACATATTTTCAGCTTTGATCATTATTTATAGGGTGCCTTGCAAAGGACTTTCTTTACAAGGGCCCCATCTGAATCAATGAGGTGGAGTTTTTTACACAAGGCAAGGAAGTGCGAAGTGTACTGTTTGGAAAGGCAGGGGATTTACCTCCTGGGGTTCAGGAGCCTGTGACTGGGATGAAGTATGTGTATTTAGGGGTGGGGGTGTCCTTCAGCAGTGAATGATGATTCTGACTCCCCCGGTTTGTATAAAAGGTTGAAGTTCAGGCTGGCGCAGTGCAGCATTCCGCAAGACCTGCTGCCTCTTGAGTAGGCGATTAATCTCATGATCGATAGACCATATGATTAGGCACTAATAGCTGATAGGAGGGGAGAATAAACAACCATAAATTTGCTTTGTACTGAGTAATCCAAGTGTAAGCAGGGTCATTTAATGGCTTCAACGGGTCATGTTACCTAAGGGGCCCTATGGAATCCAAATGGAAGACACATGCATTTTTTAAGATCTTCCATTATTATCTTGGGGTGAGGGGACTGGTATGGGGCTCTCTCTGAGCAGCACCTATTTGTTTAGCATTCACCAGTGATCCACCCACACAAAAAGTTGGTCACTTTTTTGGTCTGAAAGGCTGAGAGCAGGAAGCATGTTGGAAAACGCTAGTGCTAAAATAATTCCCCTGGATGCCCATCATCAACCACCTTCGGCTCAAGAAGCATGGTGGTTGGGTGGTCTGTTTGCCCCATTGGCATGCCTCATTGGTTGGCCTTGGCATGGATGACCAGAGAGCCAGGATAGGACAGGAGCATGTCCCTCCCTCCAAGCTCAGCTGGGCTGCCTCATTTCGCCTTTGCATGCAGATCACTGCCCAAAACTCCAGGGCATTGAGAACCTCCAGTGTGGGCAATGGTTCTGCAACAATAAAAGCCTGGATCCTGAAGGTCATAAATCTCGCGCTTTCTTTTCTCCTCTCCCCTAGGCTTCTTCCCTTTCGAAGACTTAGACGTCTTTCCTCAGCACTTTGAAAGAAAAAATCAATCACCCTCCCTCCCACCACAACTACTCCCCACCCCAGCAAGATGAAAATGAGAACTCGAGTCTTCTCTCAGCTGAGACTGCTTTTCCCTAGGTGATGAGCAGAATTCATCTGTACAATGTCCATTCCTTCTTCTGTGGCCTGCTGCTGTCCCCTCCACCCTGAGCCCTGGGAAGCCACAGGCTCTGAAACTCTGGCTACACTGGGCCTGAGAAAGGTCTGGAAGACATTCTGCTAGCCAGAGAAAGAAAAGGCTGGTTTCAAATGGAAGCGAACATGCCTCACTTCACACCTCAGTCCCCCAGCATGTCACACAAATCTCCTTTCTCTGAAAGCTATCTGGGGGACAGGCCCTCTAAGGACCCTCACCAGCCCCAACCAACCCTCTTTCCCCAATATGACCTTTGTTAGTTCCCAGGCCTTTGGGGACAACCACTCACAGCCCTGTCTTCTAGCCTAATTGTTCCATACAGCCCTTAGTTCCAGAGCCCACAGATGAGTATTTAATTGGCTCTTGGAGAAGGGTGCAGACACCCTCAGTTTTTTGGGGGGAACTTTGGGGGTTTTTGCCCAAAACTGGAAAATTCCTGCTCTCCTTCAAACAATATCCTCAAAGATCCCCAAAAGATATTCAGGGTTATACTCTAAAGCCAAGCCAGAGGAGAATTTTTGAATTTACCCTAAAAAATCCCTTAGTGCTTAAATTATTCTTTCAGGAACTTCTGCTCTCAAAATCTGTATCTCAGAATCTGAGATACAAACAAGTTGGGGGTCAGTGATCCAACTGCTAATGACAAGGGGAACAACCAGCCATCTCTCTGCTGACACTCTGAGAAACAAGGAAATCCACCCAGGGTGGATAACCATACTAGCACCCAATCAGAGAATTGTACTTGGCTAGAAGGAAATAGGGAGAGTGAGAGGGCCAAGACTGTAATGTCTTTCCAGGACAGGAAATCAGAGTTTGGCTCTGAAAAGGGTCGTGGCACCCAGACACAAAACAGACAGACACTCCCAGATCCCTTAGCAAATACTCCAAGTTCTCCCTGGAAGGAAAATCAAACTTTACCTAAGGAGACATGCAGATTTTGCAGAGCTAAGGCAGACGCTGGCCTTGGTCTTGGAAGTGACCTATAATGGAGTCCTTCTGGAAGCATAAAAAGTTCTATAGCCAATCAGGTGTTAGCTCTTTATAATACTAGCTTTTTTCCCCCATTATTTGGGTCACACCAGAGGTGTTTGGGGTTTACTCCTGGCTTTGTGCTTAGAAATTGCTCCTGGCAGGCTCCGGGAACCATATGGGATGCCAGGGATCGAACCCAGATCCATTATGGGTCAGCAGCATGTAAGGTAAATGCTCTACCACTATGCTATCACTCTTGCCCCTAATACTAGCTTTTACTGTGGAATCTCTAAAACGCAAGACCATTTTCATTGTCCGGTGAACTGATGAGTTACTATTATCCCTCCGGTGTTACAAATGGAAAAAAAATGATATCTGGGATGAAGAAACTCTGAGAAGTTAAGCAACTTGCCCAAAGTCACATATACAGTTTATCAGCTGCAGAGATAAGATTTAAATCACATCTTGAGGATACAAAGGCTGATTTAGTTGAAACCAGTACCAACTGCTGGCCCCTCGGATTTACATTGGACACCAGTGTCTTGTATGATGAAAGCAGTCCAAGAGAAACAAGATAAGTAAAGGAACTAAGTATAGCTTGACAGTACATTTATGTGTAAGAAGAGATGAAGAAAAGAGCCAAGATTTGTTTGTTTTGGGGCCACGTATAAGGTGCAGGGACCAAACCTTGGTAAGCCACTGTACAAGACAAGAGCTTTATTTGCTGCACTATCTCTCTGGCCTTAAGATTTCTTAGAATCTTACTATTAAAAAAAAAGGAGATAAGATCACTTATTTGTCACCTTAATAGATGTTGAAAGAGACTAGTTTAATTTCTCAGCTTGTTTTTGTTGTTGTTGGTGGTGGTGGTGTTGTCTAGTTAGATCATTTGGTATCAGACAAACATTGAAAGGTAATTCACCAGCAGTTCTCCTGCATCATCCTGTTTTCTGCATGTGCAAGAGAATTTACCACTGACTTGACTATTTCTTTTCTCAGTCTCGAGATTATGGCTTGCCCATCTCTGAAAGGGACACTTCAAGAAAGCTGAGTTTGGAAGATGTCCTCCCAATGACTCAAGCATCCAACAGTGATCTCCACTCTTTGGCAAAAAACAGGTTCAGACAGAGTTCAACCATTTCACAAGTTAGGAGCTGCCTGTGAGGATCCAAAGGTTACAGAGAAATGAAAATTGGACCCGACACTCAATGGTGCTTCCTGAAAGTCTTTTCAAAGGTAACTGGTCCTAGACAATGAGAAAGAATTGGCCAGAAGTAATAGAGATAGTATTAGAGGCAAATGAATAAGAAGTATAAGAGGTCCAATGGGTTGGAGAAATAGTTCAATGGTATAACATCTGCCTTGGGGCCGGGCGGTGGCGCTAAAGGTAAGGTGCCTGCCTTGCCTGCGCTAGCCTTGAACGGACCGCGGTTCGATCCCCCGGTGTCCCATATGGTCCCCCAAGCCAGGAGCGACTTCTGAGCGCATAGCCAGGAGTAACCCCTGAGTGTTACCGGGTGTGGCCCAAAAACCAAAAAAAAAAAAAAAAAAAGAACATCTGCCTTGCACACAACTGACCCAGGACAGACCTGGGTTCAATCCCCAACATCTCATATGGTCCCCCAAACCAGGAGCAATTTCTGAGTGCATAGCCAGGAGTAACTCCTGAGCACTACAGGATATAGCTCAAAAACAAAAACAAACAAAAAACAACAACAAAGAAACAAAAATAAAAAAGTACAAATGGTGCAAAGGCAAACAAAATTGCAGAATATTGGGAGCCAGAGCAATAGCCCAGTGGTAGGGCATTTGCCTTGCACATGGCAGACCCTGGTTCAATTCCTGGCATCCCACATGGGATTTCCCAAATCTGCCAGGAATGATTTCTGAGTAAAAAGCAAGGAGTAACCCCTGAGTGCTGCAGGGTATGGCCCCGAAATATACATAGGTACATACATACATACATACATACATGCATACATACATACATATATGCAGGATATTTAGCAAGTTCCATATAGGAAGGCAGGAGTAGGATGGTAAGCACAGATTGGTAAGCAGAGACTGTTATATTTGAGGAAACTTGTAACACGGAACCACTGACATTCTTTTACTTATTAAATTAGTGCTAATGAACACCTATGTGCAAATGGAAGCCTGATCTTAGAGAGGCTCACAAGGGGTGGCCAAGCTCTGAAGATACAATTCACCACTCAGCAAAGAGCTGGGCTGTAAGCAGCAAGCTAGCGGTCAATGTGCAGTGTAAACTGGAACACAGGAGAATACCCTTGCTTTTCCTAAACAGGCTATTAAACTGTTAGCATCTGCAGTGGCAGGACCCACCTGCATTGGTTTATAATGAATGTGAGGCCACCCCCAGGATAATGGGGGAACTGAGTGTACTCATCAATATAAATTGCAACACAAAGAGGGAATCCTTTGTTCTCCTATTCCCCCAATTTCACCCTGACATGAAAATATTTTTTTAACCCAACTCTAGACACAGCTGGGAACATAAAAATTCACATGAAATCATTAAGCACCAGGAGAGGCAGGGGTGGAATGAAAAATACATGCTCTCCAACAATATAGAAAGTCCAAGTCTAGGGACTAGAGTGGTAGTTTAGCTGGCAGGGAGCTTGCCTTGCATGTAGCTAATCTGGTTTTGATCTCTGGTACCACATATGGTCCCTCAAGCCCACTAGGAGTGATCCCTGAACAGAGAGTCAGGAATCATCCTTCAACACTGCCAGATCTGGGGATTGTGGGGGGGGAGGAGAAATGGAGAGAGAAGGAAGAAAGGAAGGAAGGAAGGAAGGAAGGAAGGGAAGGAAGGAAGGAAGGAAGGAAGGAAGGAGGGAGGGAGGTGAGGGAGGGAGGGAGGGAGGGAGGGAGGGAGGGAGGGATGGAGGGAGGGAGGGAGAGGGAGGAAAGAAAGAAAGGAAGGAAAGAAGGAAGGAAGGAAGGAAGGAAGGAAGGAAGAAGAAAAGAAAGAAAGAAAGAAAGAAAGAAAGAAAGAAAGAAAGAAAGAAGAAAGAAAGAAAGAAAGAAAGAAAGAAAGAAAGAAAGAAAAAGAAAAAAAGAAAGAAAGAGAGAGAAAGAAAGAGAGAAAGAAAGAGAGAGAAAGAAAGAAAGAAAAAGACAGAGAGAGAAAGAAAGAAAGAAAGAAAGAAAGAAAGAAAGAGAGAGAAAGAAAGAAAAGAAAAGAAAGAAAGAAAGAAGAAGGAAGGAAGGAAGGAAGGAAGGAAGGAAGGAAGGAAGGAAGGAAGGAAGGAAGGAAGGAAGGAAGGAAGGAAGGAGAAAGAAAGAAAGAAAAAGAAAAAGAAAGAAGAGAGAAAAAAAGAGAAAGAGAAAGGAGGGAGGAAAAAAGAAAATATCTATTTACAAAGAGAAAACATTTATCTAAAAAATGTTTGCTGTAAAAGAAGGCAAAACATTTTCCATCACCATTTAGGGAGTACCAATTTTTCCAAATAATAGGAGTCAAATTTCAAATACTGAAAATTTTAAAGTCCTAATTATTGGAGACCCAGTACTACTACTACTAGAGTTAACCCATAGGTTATTACACCATTGAGTTTGGTTTCCTGTGATTGAAGCTAATTATAAAGTTTAAACATTAATTTAAAATTACCATAATCTATACCATCATTTTCAATGTTTTTATGGGGACCAAACAGAGGCGAGATTTAGGATGATGTCCTCTTGACAAGGCAACTCACTCAGACCCAGCTGGGGCCTTCTTATATGAGCTACAGTTTCAGCAAGCTCAGAGCTATGAAAGATGAGAAACATATGAAGTCCTTCCTGGTAAAAAGCACATGATTTGGAGACAAAGATGAGACCTTAGGATACCAAGCAAGGCCATTGAATTACAACAAGAGAGGTACAGTCATGTGGGCACTCACCCGTGAGATGTCACTGATCCACAAATCAAGAGCATTAAGCAAGATCAGGGTAAACCAAGTCTTCCTTGAAATGTGTGGCTGGGGAGGGTGTGATCCCAGTCTGGTAGAATGAACAAAAACTATTGAGGGTTTTGGGTGATTATGCTTCTATAATTGACCCAATCAAATGAGTGAAACTTGCTTTTCACTCTTGATAAACTTGCATTATACTCTGTTGGGTTGGTTTCCATAGGAAAAGTTTCTCCACAAAGCTTGTTCCTTAGCTGACCAATCCAGAAACATTACAAACTTTGACAAATGGTTTGCTGAATAAAAATACCCCAAAAGGCTCCCATGCTCTTTCCAGATCCTGTGACTATTATCAAATTATGGGCCAAATGAGGAATTTAATCTGCCTAAGTCTTGATCACAAAGTTCCTCGCTGAGAGGGGCAAATGAAGTAAAACCCTGGAAGGAGAAAAACATTTGTGAGTTCAGGAAAACTACAGCAGTCTGGAGAAGCTACGAGAGGCAAGGACAGTCTCTGGAAGACTCTAGAAGGAATCATCCCAGTTAACACCAAACTGAAATTTAAACATCCTTCTCCAGAGCTACAAAAAATGAAGTTGTGTGTTTTGAAATTATGACTTTCAAATGAGCAACTTCAAGGGGAAACTCATAGGCAAGTATGCCATCCAAGAGTTAAACTGTTAACAGACCCCACAAATCCAGCCCCAGGATGTGCCAGAGTCAGGTTCATCCCTGAAGAGTTCTACTTTATATGTAAAGTAAAGCTTACAGCATGGTGAAGTCCTAGAATTGTTTTGACACGTGTGACTGAAAATGAATGTTATCCAGAGAATTAGTAACTGCGTGTCCAACCCACTCCCAAGATGCCTCAATATGCTCCTGGATAGGAAGGAAAATGAAAGACTTGGTGAATAGGGATTTCTATCCCCTTTGCCACTGCTGTAGTCATAGTAGCTAAAATAAGAGCTTGGCCAGAGAGCTGGCACAGCAGTTAGAGTGCTTTCATCACACACGGCTAACTCCAATGTCATCGACAGCACTGGATATTGTCCCCCAAGTACCACTAGGAATGATCCTTGAGCGAAGAGCCAAGAGTAAGTCCTGAGCTCAGCTGGTTTAGGTTTCCAAACCAAAACAAAACAAAGGTAAGTTCTATTTGAGGGCCAGAGAGATAGTACATCAGGTCAAGTGTTTGTCTTGCACATGGCCAATCCAGACTGAATCTTCAGCACAGCAAAGGGTTTTTCCAAGCACTGCTAGGAGTGATCTCTGATCATAGGTCAAAAAATTAGCCCTAAACTGCCAGAAATACCCCAGCCCCTCAAAAAAATATAGAAAAGAAGTTGGCCCAGAGTAAGTGGTCAACAATACATTGTTAATTAATGTAAGTATGTAGGAGAAGGTTTTCTGGTTTTAATAACCAAGACTAAAGTGGGGTAGGTTTCTTCTAGAAAATTATCAAATGGGCCTAACTATGCATATTCAGAGAAACATCATCCTCCTAACTGTAGTTCAGGTCCTGGCATTGATGTGTGACAATGTATTAGTAAAAAAAAAAAAAAAAAAAAAAAGACCAAACAAATTCAGAAGGAAAGTCAGTAAAATCAGAGTATGTGGCAATGTGTCAGCTCTGTGCACCCACTGTGCTTGAAGGAAACATTAATTTCCTTGAAGATTTTCTCCTTGGCTTAGTGCTGAAATGGCACAAAGGAGGCAGAGGCATGTGACTCTCTGAGATTTACTATTAGAGCCACCAGCATCTCAAGAATAAAATATCTACCCGCAGATATGGAATCTACTTCATTAACTGGAGCTTCACTGGCTGTGGAACTTTACTGGCTCTAAGTAAAGCACTAAGGAGGAGAGGGCGCCATCATGCCTGGACCTGTTAGAACCAGGAAGTGACTGAAACTAAAGGGATGCAGGTCAACATGCTCCCAATAAATCTCAGGTGTAGGGATAGGGTTCAGTGGTGCAATGCAAGTCTCACATGTGTAAGGCCTGTGTTCGATTCCCAACACCGCCAAGAAACAGACACTGCATATCCAAGATAGTCTGTAGGGGTACCATGGTTCCCTGTGCTATGGATGGACAAAACATAGGAATCAAGTAGCTGCAGGCCTAACGCTGTTGACTAACACAAAGGAAAACAAAACAAAACGCCCATTTTCTAAAAGAATGCTCCCTGAGCACCCACTGCATGTACAGCCCACTGCTAAATCCTAGAGAGAGAAAGACAATGATAATTAGTTATTGGGCATTTTCTTTGTACCCAACAGCTGTGCTGAGTATGAGGCATGGTCCCATTGCTATTATCCTCATTTTCACAATGAGAAAAGTAAGGATGAGACAGGTTTTGCAATTCTCTCGAGTTCATATGGCAAGTACTTGGCACAGTAAGAATCTGAAGTCATGTGCTTGTGAGTCTGGGACCCATATTCTCCTGCACTATTGTCTCAGTGCCTCTGCCAGTGAGGGCACACACAATACACAAGACACAACACACTCACACACACACATTCTGGAAACAGTTGCAAGCAGATGGAGGCAAGTTCCTAAGGTAGAAAAGCTTAGTTTTCTATAAAATGGGTTTTGAGGCCACAGACACAGTACAGGGGTTAAAGAACCTGCCCTGTATCAATTCTACCCTTGGCATTATATACCAGGCACGAGCCAGGAGCAGCTCCTGAGAGCCACACCATGTGGTTTTGCCTCTTCTGCCCCTTTCAGTGAGGAACTTTGTGAGCACGACTCAGGCAGAATAAACTCCCTACCTTGACTCTTAACTTGATCATAGTCTCAGGATCTGGAAAGAGGATGGGGTATTATTCAGCAAACCATATCAAAACAAAACAAAATAAAATTTTCCTTTCACCCACCTGTCCCTAGCTTCAACAACTAACTGCCAGCAAATATTTACCAGACATGTCCTTCTCTTGGTATGGATGGTGTGTTTAATGCTCAGGTACCATGTTGATCGCAGATTAAAAACCCACCATCCTCTTTTAACTTCTTGCTCTCCTGGAGGGCTTGAGAGAAAAGACCCAAGGGTGGGGGTGTTCTTGGAAGAACTCCACAGTAGGACTTCTCAAGTGTTTGGTAAAAAGAGAAAATCAGGTGTGTGTCTGCTCTAAAACGCCAAGAAAGTGAGGCCGAAGCCCTACTTGCTTTTGGGCCAAACGGGCACCCTAATTTTCCGGTAGGTGCGAGGGTGTGGGAAGAGAAGTTGCATTGTTCAGGAGAGAAGCAGGAGGTTCTTTTCCAGGTTCTCTCTGATTGTTCTTGGTAAAAAACCTAAGATCTCTCTGAAAGGTCCAAGAAACTAAACGCTATGCAAATATTCCTTCCTCTGATAGCCATTTCCCTGACTAGCAGGGTGAGCTCTCGGTATTGGCATCATATTGGATTGCTAGAAAAACTGAACTTTCAAGTAGAGGAACCAGGAAGCACAGAGGAACCCTGACAGTTCTGAATTCCTGTGTTCATTCATAATGTGAAAGACTTAGAAAGGTACCCATTTGGACTCTAGGGAAGAGGAGAATCCCAAAACCCTAGTTTACTATTTTCAAAGGAGGTTCAATATGGATAGCGATCATGAATACTGTTCTTCAGGCTAAGTTTATATCCTGAAATATGCTTCTTGTAAGAAATAATTTTAAAATGTGGAATCTAAAATTAAGCAAAAATAACATACAGTATGTTCAGCTTTGAAATTTGCCGGGACTCAGCCAAGTTTACCATAAACAGAAGGCAGAATTGTCTATTTTTAACTTTACAGCCCTTGGGTGATTAAAATTTTGAGCCATAATAAACAACTTTTTTCTTCTGTGCAACATAATTTCTCATTTGAAATTGCAAGTCTTTTTCGTTGTTTAAAAGATATGGATTGAGCACTTAGTGTTTCTAAATTCTTTCTTAAACGGAAATTTCTTGTAGAGACGAAAATGCATGCATTAGCATGCCAAAAGCACAGATTTTTTTTTAATGAAGAAAAGAAAAAGAACTTCACTCACCGAGGCCCCAAAACAAAATTGCCTTCCTTTCTGTTTAGTTTGTAATTAGTACCTTGGACCAGTTGCATTTTAGTAACAGAAGCACACAGCAGATCTCAACCGTCCCACCTCCAAAAGTTGACACTCCACCAACACCTCACCATCACCCAGCAGATGTGGCAACTTGGCAGGCAAACTTGCACATCTACATAGTATCTTCCCACTAACAGAGCTGCATATGAATAGACCAAGGGCCTTTGACACACCCGTTAATTACATCAGTTAGCTACTATCTCCTATGCACGATCACAGCATTCATGAAACTATTTTGAGTAGAGAAATGTAACAGGTCAAGGCATGCAGATCAGAAAACTGAAGGGGTTTAGGGTCCTACAGAATGTCAATGTATGGAGTCACACACAATTGTGCCCTGGCCACCCAAAAGGACATAACATTTCCCCTCTGCTGTGAGTCATGCTAGAATTCTTGTCCTTTGGTTTCCCTTCAGTGCTAAACAGCTCAAAGGGCTTTAGAAATATCAAGTTTAACTGTACTGTCTCCCAATGCAACTGCGATTACTAACAAGCAGCTGATATATTGGAGATAAATACCTGTATGCAGGCTCCACACCAGAGATTCTGTTCTAAGTGGGGAATAGGGACAAGTTCAGAAAGGGGAGGCTACAAAACCAGCCAGAAGTGACTTAGGGACAAAATAGAGGGTAAGGGCACTTCGGTGGTGAAGTTCAGTAGTAGCTTTGTGCTTTGAAGCTTTGGCATTGCAGGCTTTTTAGTTGTTTAAAAGATATAAATTTTACAAACTCAAACTCTACTGTAATCATATGACCTATGCTAATTACTTTTATATATATAAAAGCAATGACCATTGTTGTCTGCTTGTTGGGGGGGGTGTTTGTTTTGTTTTGTCTCCTGAGGGAAAAGAAATAGCAATTGAGATGCTCAATTTCTGGTTTGAATTAACAGGATAAAAAAATGATTTTATCTGGCCAGGCCAGATAGATAGTACAACAGGTAGGGCTCTTGCCTTGTACATAGCCAACCCAGTATGATCCCTGGTACCATGTTACTCCCCAATACCCCCTCCCCCGAGCACTGCCAGTAGTGAACAGAGTGTAGAGTCAAGAGTAAACCCTAAACAATGTCAGGTGTGACCCCAAACAAATCAACCACATGCTCTGAACTTTGTGAAGTTGAGGTTTGTCGGGAAAAATGGACCAGAACTGTGCAAAACTTTAATTCCTTTTTTGGGTTGTTGTTGTTGTTGTTGTTGCTGCTGTTGGTAGTTTTTGTTTGTTTTGTTTTATTTTGTTTAATTTTGTTTTTTTTTATATTTAGCATGAGTTTGAAGCGACAGAGGAAGCCTTAATTCTTTCTTCTGTCTTTGAGAGAAATTAAGAATACCCCCGCAAGATCCTTAAATATATAGACTTCTTTTAAGTCTATTCTAGAGAATCACTTCTTTGCACTTGAGAGCCCAATTTTCTCAATTGGCCCAAGATGCAATGATTCCTGCTCTATTAGTATCCGGGTATCTGTTGTTGGCATTCCTCTTAGCATTTTGTACCCAAAACTGGGCAAAAAATTCCAGTTGTGGTCAGACCACAGCCCAACACAGCATTAGCTTTTTAAACAGCAATGTTGCACGGCTGGCCCCTATTAATCTCGTGGTCAACTTACACTCTTGGGTTGTTTTCACATGAACTGCTGTCAAATTGGGTTTTCTCCACCCTGCCTGAGGATTGGGAAGTTGCTGCTTCTACTCATGCTTCTCTGTTCCTTGCGTAAATACAATTCTCAGGAAATGGGGGTGTCATTCTCTTAGCTCTGTCTCCCCTTGAGCCACAATGCCCACAGGTATTGCCCTTCCCAGTCTACATTCCAAAGGAGACCAGGGGTCTGGAAATGTTCTCTACCCCTTTCATCACTTTATATTCCAGACTACTCTATTAATAACATTTTCCCCTGGAGAATCTAAGTAAAATCATCCTGGGGGCCAGGGTATTCTGGGAGACCTACACATAGGGAACAAGATAATTTCTCATTAGCTTACAAACAATAAAAATCTGTAAATTGCTTGATTTATATCCTCAAGTACAAAACTTGTATTTTTTTTAAATGTAGCATTAGGTATTGGACTCAGCCCCCCCAACCCTTTGGCACCTCCATACCCCTAAGAGAAAAAAAAAACAACTCAATATTTACTAAGACCCATAGATAGTTTCTGCAGGCAGTAGTAAGGAATGTTGATGGCATTGGCTTAGCTACCAAAGGGGTAACAGACTGTTAGGGCAGAGGTACAAAAAGGAATAAAGGAGGATATATGAGTGAGTCTGTATCTCTGTATGTGTGTGTGTTCTTAAAAGGGCACCGGCCAATTTTCAGCACTTATCTCAGCCTTGCAGCCCCATTTCCTGCCTGTCTCGGGGTCATCTAAGGATTCGGAGCTGAGAGAGTAAGTGGTCTTGAGATATCTACCTCCCAGCTCCTTCTTATCACCACCCACTAACTATCACTTAAGTATGGTTCGGCCCCAAGTCTGAGTCTCCACCAGGTTCTGGAGGTTCTCTACCACCAAGTCCTCCAAACAACCTCCAAACCCTTCAACCCAGTGTCAGGTGCCATTTTTTCACATGCATCCCCATGGTGAAAGCAGAATTGGAAAGGTTTGAGCTGATACTTGAACATTTTTACAGTCAAGTTCATGGCAGAGTCTGTAATTGTGTATGCTGACGTGAAGCAAAAGAGTTTTTAGTGAAAGAAATTTACTTGGAAAAATGTGAGAGTACAGAAAGAGAAGATGTATGTATTCAAAAGAGAATGAGGGCTTCTCCATGATGAAGGTAAGAAATGAGAGTTGTTTAAAGACTCTCATAAGGAAGAATGAGAATCCATCTGTTGGGGTTCATTTCCTTGTAGTCTGCCTTCAATGCCTGAGGCAGGAGGAAAGGCAAACGCAGTTCCCAGTAACAGTCTTTGAGTTCCTTAACAATACCTCCATGCAGGCACTAAGAGTGAGACAAGAGAAAGGAACGATGAAATCTCAAATTAAGGAAAGCTGATTCTCATCAGCTCCAAACTTTCCCCGACTAGCATTCTGGGAAGATACCCTAACCAATCAATTTCCTTCTGATCTGTCAAAGAGAAATCCAGGAATCTTCTTCTTGGGAGTATAGGAATTGGGGGAAGAGTCTCTTAAAATAAAAGTATCCAGTGGGCCAGAGAAAGATAGTTTAGGGGGTCAGGCCTTGCATGTGGTTAATTCCTGGTTTGATTCCTGGCACCATATAGGGTCCTCCGAGGACAGCCACCAAGCAGAGACCAAGAATAGCCGCAGAGCACCACAGGATGGCCCAGGCCCTTCTGTTCTCCAAAATAGCAGCGTCCCAGATTAAAAGCCATGATGGGGCTAGAGTGATAGCACAGTGGTAGTGCCTGTCCTCTCCCTGGCATCCCATATGGTCCTTGTGACCTGTGAGTATAATTCCTGAGTGTAGCGCTCTACCCCTGATTATTTTGCTGGCCCAAAAAGCAAAACAAAAAACATTTACTTAAAGAACCACGAAGGACTTCTTTGTTTTGCAAAGCCAACAACCAAAATACCTCTCACTGCACCCACCAAGCTATGGATTCTAATGGTCCCTGGTATCAGGAACCTGCCGCCAGGGACCACAAAGGTCAGTTCTCAGTGATTCATTGCTGACTATTCTTTGTTTCATCCTCAGAGAACTGAACTAAGAACCGGTTCTATATACAGATGTAGAAAGCAAAATGAGAATTGTAAATGACCAACTCTTTTCTGTTTTAAACTCCAAACAGGTTTTATTATAGTTTAGTGGTTATTACAACTTCCTCACCACCACTGTGCTCAAGACCCTACATCAACCTCTGGTAGGATCTTCATTCTCCCACACCTTTTCACACTGTTTAGTCATCAGTTTTCAATCCAAGGTCAAAGGTTTATTATGGTCAAAGCTGTCTGTCCCCATGTTTTGTGAGATGACTAATCCTTTGCTAGAAAGTGAGAGCCCTGATTCAACCACAAATTGGTCTGACCACATTCTCTCCACCTCTAAGGCAGTGAAGGTTAAGGCAGGTGTATTTGTAAAATAGTCTTTGTGTTGCAGAAAAGAAATGTAAAATTTCCTTTCTATTTTGTACTGGGGGGAAGGGATGGTTTGTCATAACCACTATTTAAATGATATCTTAAATTTCACATCACCTAAATTGACATCTCTCTTTTTAGGTGAAGGGGGAAGCACACCTAGCAGTTAGTTCTCAGGTCTTACTTCTGGCTCTGTGCTCAGGGATCACTGCTGGTGCTGTTGATGGAAGGCAGATTGGGGGAGAAAATATATGTGGTGCAGGAATTGAACCAGGATCTGACAGGCGTAAGGCAAGTGCCATACTAGCTCTCTAGTCCTCAGCAACTTTCAAATTGAGTTAAAAAATTATGAAGGGCTGGAGTGATAGCACAGCAGGGAGGGCATTTGCATTGCATGCTGCCGACCTGGGTTCCATCCCCATCATCCCATATAGTCCCCCAAGCCTTCCAGGAATGATTTCTGAGCACAGACCCAGAAGTAACGCATGAGTGCCTCCAGGTGTGGCCCAAAACACTAACATACATATATATAGAGAGTTAGCAATTAGCAGTAAGACTAAAAAAAGGTTTCATTCTTTTTCAGCATTTCATGCTAATATTCAAGCAACAACTATCACAAGTAAAAATGACTTCATTGTCCCTATATTTCTTCCTCCAGGTAAGAGAAACACAATGGAGTCTGAGGCCTTTCCCCCTACCACCACCATCCTGGGGTCTCCAAGAGCCACTGGAGTGCACACCTGGAACTGCCAGGAAGCTTGAGAAAATCCTTAGACCCAGAAAGCAACCCAGATGATTCTAAAGGAGCATTAAGACTGAGGATCAAAATTTGTAGAACTGAGAAATAAAGATAGCACCAAAAAATTCATTTATAATTCATGCCAAGATGGAATAAAGACAAAGTTGTATACTTCAGTAATACTGATGAATCTGATTTTTTTAAAGCCAAATATCTATATTTGCCCTAGTTTTCCACCCAACTATGCCAAGAGCAAGTACCAATTTTGTTGCTGTATTTTTATTGTGGTAGTTTAGGTTACATGGCTACAATATGGCTTTGATGATGGTTGCATCTCACCACCACTAATGTGTCTAAGAATCTCTGCCAATGTCCTTAGTCCAGGCCTTTTATTTCTTTCTTTCACCTCTGCTTGGAAATCTTAGTTTTAAGATAGATTCCAAGGCCAGGGATCTATCATAGCTCAATACTGTTTATTACCTTACTTTGTTTCTCTATATATTCCACAGGTGGGTAAGATCAACTGACATTTTTCCTTCACCCTCTGACTTATTTCAAGAATGAGCACCTTTAAACCAAGCTAACCCTGAGTTCCTATTCTGCTCCCAGGGGAAAGCACAGTGTATTCTCTCTTCTGAATCTCTCTTTACTTGTCTATACATTAGGTCAATAATAACTATCTTGTAGAGCTGTCCTTAAAATTAAAGAAGGTAACAAGGTATACAAGATGCTAAGCATAAAGCATTTAGTGAAGATTTCAGTCTTCTGAAATCTCTCTATTTGGCTACTCAGAGCTTGAAATAATTCACTTACATTGTCTGACTCACCATTTTAAAAAAAACCAACAACAATAAACATCTTTCCTCTAGCATTTTCTCTTAAAATGATCTTGACCTACAGGTCATGTGTAGAATATTTACATTCATCATCCAATTCTCATACATTTATAGGACTGTTCACTTGAAACCACTCATAACTACGTAGAAATTTTCCTTTAATTATGGAACACCTATTATGCCTCTGGTATTTCACCAAGAATCATCATCTGATTTTATTTCATTCTTAGTAAGTCTCCTCAGAAAAAGAAACCTCTCATTTTGTGAATGAGATTAGGTTTCATATAACTCTCTCTCTCTCTCTCTCTCTCTCTCGCTCTCTCTCTCTCTCTCATACACATACATACACAAATGCACACACACGTCCATCTACCAATATAATTTTCTAGAATTTCAATCGAGGTCTGTCAAAACTTCATCACCAGACCATAACTACACCTCCTGGAGTATAAAATGTTTTGTATATAAAATGTAATTGAATGCTCTCTATACAAATATTCATAAAATAATGTGTGCACATGTGTACCTATGTCAAACTTTGTAAGATTTCCTCATAAACTGTAAAGTTGTACTTAAATTTTATATGTATGTATATATATAATTAACTTCTAAGTCAAGAGAGAAATCTGTCTAGTTTTTATGTTTAGCAAGGGTATTCATTTACCTCTCATAAGTGTTGGAAACTACAGTGCCCTCCCCCAACCCCACCAAGCCCTTTGATACTATTCAAGCTTTTTATTAGCCCTAATGTTGATCGCCTTCCCAGGGCATCTTCTGGTTTGCGTGCAATTTGTCTAATTAAATTTAAAGAAGAGATGTTTCAGGGAGCAGCATTTCATCATTTCCTCTTATACTCCATGCTGTGGACTTTAATGAGGACCTAAAACCCCATCTTAGCTCAGCCTTAGTTTCAGCACAGATGAGCTGTGCTTGTTAAGACAGTCTTCAGTTGTCAGGAAAAATAGCTTTATTAAGGTCAAGGAATGTGGAGAGTTTGATTAAAGCTAATCAAGGAAGAAAGCCAGGCTGCAGCGACGTGAATCAAGCCTCACTACAACATGTTTAACATAACTTAACCTAGCCTATCTGTTAGAGGCAGACATAAATAAATCAGGTTTCCAGAAAGAATTCACAACCCAATGCAGGCAGAGTACATAGTGTCGTAGCGTTCCGGAGTTGAAGTTGAACAACTCTTTCAAGCAGCAGTTTATAGTTTAAACCCAGGATTGCAAGTGACAGTCTAGTCGAGGGTTGCCCGAAGTTCCTGTCACTGAGAAGGAAAACAGGCATGAGTTTGAGTCTTTCCCATTTCAAATGTGTGTGAGATGGCTCTGTCCAGTCAAGGATGACACACACAGTTATCACCCTCTTGCTAACCTGAAAGTGAGGCTTCCAACTCAATAAACCTGTAACTCCCTGGCCTTCAACACTACTCTAAGTGGGGTTTATAGTACTGTTTGTGTATTTTCAAAAAATCAAAATCGGTGTGTAACAGGATGAAAAAGTGGAAATCTGGGGCCGGAAAGATAGCATGGTGGTAAGGCGTTTGCCTTGCGTGCAGAAGGTCGGTGGTTCAAATCCTGGCATCCCATATGGTCCCCTGAGTCTGCCAGGAGCTATTTCTGAGCATAGAGCCAGGAGTAACCCCTGAACGCTGCTGGGTGTGACCCCTCCCAAAACAAACAAACAAATAAAAATAGTGGAAATCTAAAAAGGTAAAGATCCAGGCTATTGTCCCAATTCAAAATTATGCCCGGGCCAAGCTTGCAAAGCTTCTTAGTCTGGGCTCTCTAGATCCTGCCATAATCCTTCCAAGCACCAAATAAGAACTGTGAACTAAATGCCTTCCTCCGATACAAAAGTGCTATCTACTAGGATGTTCAAGTCTCCTTCCAATCTGATGCCACTGAAGCTTTCAGCAGTCTTCATTCCAGTTTTCTCTTGATTAAGGGTAATATAGTCAAATGAGTGACACTCCAACTTAACCATTTCAAAAATCAACTGTAGAGAATCAATGAGGGAAAAGGCTTGATGAGTTTCAAAGCAACTACCCAATGCAGAAGAACTCTCTTTTTTTTCAGCTATACTATTCTATTGGCCTTTGACTTTCTATCCTTTCCATGCCCAAAGGGCAGTCTTGAGAAATAATCTTATAAAACACACACACAGACCTCTTTTAAAAACATATTTATAGTTCATTCAATGATATTGGTTTTAATCAGACTTTATCATAAGCTCATGATTATCCAGCAAGAGTTAAACAATAAATACTCTAACTGGGTCACTTCGGACTCTTGAATGGGGTTATATTAAAGAAATTGCAAAACCTCTATTATCTACAGCTAAAACAGGCAAAAAAAAACTTCCTGTGAAGTTTTTGATGAAGAGTTTCACCAAGGAACTATAGGAAACTAGCAGACTCATCTTCCACTAGAACCCAACTCTAGCGCCTTTCTCTGATTTACTGGATATAATGGGATATATATAATTTATAATGGATGTAATGGGATATAAGAGATTAGAAAGAACAGAAAGAGCTATGCATAATGGGATTTTAATAATCTGATTTTCCTAAGAAATTGAGAAGCAAAGATATAATGATTTTCTCAATGCACCTACGCAGGAGCACATAGACACTAATACTGTGTTAAAGTATCCCATAGTTTCAGAACCATTTTTTTTTCTTTTACCACTTAGATATGACACAATCACTATTAAAATGCCATGAAGGCAAGGATGGCAAGTGTTAGAACTGCACATTTCGAAGAAACAAAGAAGCAAAGTGGCCTCAGCGATTCACAGACTTCATTACCAACAGTTCCCAAAGTAGATTCAAGGGCTTCAGAATTTGAGTATAATGCTAGCCCACTATGGAACACTGGCTATTTACATTGCTTTTTATCAACCCAACAAATATTTATTGAGTGCTAGCAGCATGTCCAACACTGTTTTTGATACTAGGAAAACAGAGAGAACGAGCCCAAGAAGGCCCCTTCTCTCATAAAACATTGCAGTGTACATATGTGTGTATTTATAATATGTATAGCTGAATATATATGGCTTTTCATACGCTTTTCTATACCAACGGTTTATGAGGCTCATTAAAAATTAAGATCACATATAAATATTTATTATTTTTAAGAACTGTACTCATTAGGTCAACACAGAAAAAATAAACCCAACCACTCCCTCCTCCCTTCCTTCCTCATTCCTCCACACTGCTAGCCTTTGAAAACAATCTAAGCAAAATAGCAAAGTAACATCTCTTCCAGTTACACATCTATTCACATGGTGAGAAGGGGGAAATAACGATAAAAGTCTTTAGGAAAAGGAGAGATTCAAAATTATAGACAGGACTTTTTAAAAGCATTTTCTGTACACACAGAGGATTTCAAAGAATGTGTGTAGACATCTTGTTTGGGAAAAGTTGGTTCTTTTTCCTTTCTTCTTTTGACTCTGCACAAAGCACAGTCTAAAAAGACGGGGTGGGGGGTGTCTGCTCCCCATCTCTAGTTCTTTGCTGAATGAAAGATCGACAGGAAATTAATGCAGTGGTAGGGAGTTGCTTGCCAAGAGTGAACTCTGAAACAAAAGACCACTATTGTGCAAGAAAATCTAACATCCATACCCTCAGCTGTGTTCTAAACTTCTGTAATGCGTCAGTATGATCTATGATTTGTTATGTTTTTAACATTGATATCTAAAGTGTTGTGTTACTCCCCATCTCCCCACTTTGCTTAAAAGAGAAACAGATTTCCATTTCTTTGTCCCTTTCTTTGCTCCATTTGTCCTTTTTTTTTTCAGCCAGCCCCCAAGATAGTCAATGAATTCAACTAGCTCCCTATCATTTCAACAAAGCAAATGCTACCTTTATGAAAGTTTTCAGAGCTTCCATTGCCAAGTTACTGCAATTCATCGTGAGACTGGGTTGCTGATGTTACAGAAAAATGCCTACATCTTGATAAATTTTTGAGCCTGATACTGTCAGGCCTCCCATTTCTAATGGTTTTTATAGCATTCATAAAATGGAAAGAATGTCCAAACACAAAGGTGGGAGACAGCAAGAAAGGAACTGAAGACCAAACCAGTCCATGAAAGGAAGCAGAAACGTGGGGCTGGAGAAATGGCACAACAGGTCAGGCATTTGCTTTGCATGTGGCCCACCTGGGTCTGTTCCTCTATCACAAATTGTTCCCCAAACCCCAGCAGAAATGGTTCTTCAGCATATTGCCAAAAGTGCCTGTGATGGCCCTCAGAGAATAAAACATGCAAAAAAAAAAAAAAGTGATTTCCCTTCAGCAATCGCTTGAACTGGCATTAGCATTAATCTGAGAGCATCTTAGATTAACTTTCTGGACTCTTTTTTGCTCAAAATGATATGAGTATAGCTTGCCATGTTGTCAGGGCTTTTCATAAGAAAGAAAATAAAATTTACTTCATCTCCAAAATTCAGTTTACCTATCTTTAATTATTTCTAAAGAAATGACTAATATTTGCTGGAGATGGTGAAGAGATTATCAAAAAACTAGAGAATATGTTGTGTATACTGAGAGCCCTGGTTCTACCCCTAGTACCACATGGTCCCCAAGCACCATCAAAAGTGATTTCTCTGCCCCCAATAACAAGACAGGAGTAGCCTCCAAGCACTGCTGGGCATGACCCCAAAACAAAAAATTAAATAAATGCATAGAATTGTGACCTACCAAGACAAAATTTGTGTCCCTCTACTAGTTTAAATAAGTGCCAGAAGTAGGAATAAATCACTGAAGTATAAGCTATATAACTTTTCTGGGTACATTCCAAAAGTCTACATCTGCTTGGCAACAACTCAGAAAGAGAGATAGGGTTACTCTTTTTACAGTAACATAGCTTTCCCAGGCTTCCATGTAGAAAAAATAAAAGCCAGCTTGCTCCTTATCAAAAGGAAATCCAACCAGATTTGCAAAAATTCCCCTTACTCACTATCAACTTATCCCATCAACTTAAAAACTACTGCCATATACAGAATTGAAATCATTGATGACATATTGTCATGTATTGTCTGTGCATGTATTCTAAGAATCCAAATAGAAACCTTTCTTTCTTTCCTTTTCCTTTGGCAACATAAACACTGAAGCATTTAGTGATAAAATATTAAAGGCATGAGGCTCCAGACCCTGCAAGTACAAGTTGCTGATATAGCACCAGTGCCAAGGAAAGGTGTCAAGTATGTTAAAATATGGCTCTGGCTTTCACATTAGGGGCCCTATTCTATCCCTAAGATGCCTGCCTTGTTCCTACTGCCCATGGTTAAATGTGTATGTCAGCACTAAAATGCATCTAAAATCTAGGGAGGAAATTCTAAACATCTATGTCAATGAACAAAGTAATTGTCACATTCATTCACCAACAACAACAGATGCAGACACTGTTTTTAATTATAACATTAATTGATCTTTTGCCACCACTAATTAGAGTGATAACATCACATTTAGTTATTTTACTAGCAGGAGTCAACTTTTAGTGCTGGAAAATGCATTGATGAAGAAAAAGGTGAAGTGGGCAGAAGAAAGGGGAACCCAGCAGTAGAAAGTGATAGAATTTCTTAAAAGAAATGTTTATCATGACTGGGTGCCTTTGTATGTTCCGATGAACTGTATCTTATGAAACTTCATTTTGTTTCTCTGCAAGTAGACTTGAAATTCTGATGATACAAAATGTTTCCTCCTTGTTGGGCCATGGCAAACCAGAAAGAATGTGTTCTTGATGACTGGAAAATTTACCTTTGCAACTTAGGACCCCCCCCCCCCAAAAAAAAAGTTTCTGAACTTGTCATAGCCCAGTCAGTGAGAAATGTAAGGGACTTTAATGGGTATTTTAGTAGAACCACTTAAAATTAAGTGATGAATTGGAATGGGAAAAGTTATTCCAATAAAAGCAAACAAATTAACTAACCTGACCTTGGTCCACATAAAAGATTCATTTTCTTAATGGATCCGAACTCTTTTGAGTCTAGCTCAAGTTTAACCACTGAAGTGTATGTCGAACCTAAATTAAGCTACAGAAATGTCTGCCGCCAGAAACTCAGGTATACCTGCACAAGTAGGTAAGAGTTCTTAGAGCTGCAGGATATGCTGCTGGCATGGTCTCCTGTATGACCCACTTCTACAAATTACCACATGAGTCAGAAACCTGTTAAGACCCAATTAACAAAAATGTTATGCATCACTGATGTGTGCTTTGTCCAGAGCTTAATTCCACTGTTTTCTTAAGTAAATTCTGTCTTTTCTACTCATTAACTTTCTCTTCCCTTGGGTACAAGTAACAACTTCTCCCATTTTGCTTCAAAATGTTTAAAAACAGGGCAATGGGTCTGTCCTTTGGTCCACTGCTCCAAGAGTGGAAGACGACATCTGTCTTCAGATATTTGGCAACTCGACCACTCTAAACACCATGCGTCTTTCTTCCTTCGCTAGCAATCTGAATGGAATCATCAATGGAGCTAAGCAACCTAGACCTTTCCTCTTCTTTCTACTTCAATAACTAGAACTGTCCCACCCCCAAAGTGGAGGTACTTAGAGACTATGTCATTTGGTGAGGGTCGGAGGAAATGCTGAGATTCTAGGCTATGAAATATGATGAAAATGCTTGAAGCAACCGGAGGCCAATGAGCTGCCTTCTTGGAGGAAGGCTCATCATTACAATATAAGAACCATCACACTGGATCAACTCCCTTGTCTACAAGCCAGCTCTAATGGGAGTTGTCACCCAGGAGACAAGTTTGTATGGAGGGATGGCTGTGCTCTGAGTGTCTTGACATTCCTGACCCAAGTCAATGTTTTCACCAACTCATTAGCTTTAAACTCCCCTTAGAAAAGCTCCCATGCTGGGGCCGGAGAGATAGCATGGAGGTAAGATGTTTGCCTTTAGTGCAGGAGGTCATCAGTTCGAATCCCGGCGTTCCATATGGTCCCCCGTGCCTGCCAGGAGCAATTTCTGACCCTGGAGCCAGGAATAACCCCTGAGCACTGCCGGTTGTGACCCAAAAACCACAAAAAAAAAAAAAGAAAGAAAGAAAACTTTGGGGCCGGAGAGATAGCATGGAGGTAAAGCGTTTGCCTTTCATGCAGAAGGTCATCGGTTCGAATCCCGGCGTCCCATATGGTCCCCCGTGCCTGCCAGGAGCAATTTCTGAGCATGGAGCCAGGAGTAACCCCTGAGCACTGCCGGGTGTGACCCAAAAACCACAAAAAAAAAAAAAAAAAGAAAAGAAAAGCTCCCATGTTAACGGATGGCAAACAACTAGTGACTTCATATGAGAAAGCAGTATCTGTCACCTACATAAAACTAGCCTTTAACCCCAAGCTGTATGCTTTTACTCCATTTCCTAATGACAGATAACCAATATATTCTTGGACAACAAAGCTGCTTCCTAATATCTAGAAACAACCTTCACTTATTTTATATTTTTTTAGCATTTAGGAGGATATAAAGGAGAAAAAATAAAAAAAATAGAAAAAATAGAAAGTATACCCTACCATTTGCTTTGAGTGTGCCACTCAAGAAAGCACACCTCATGCTGCAAACCTGAGTTTCCTCTCTATTAAGTTCTGGGGAATTGGGAACTGCAGAAATAGTATAGCAGATAAAGTGCTTTCTTTGCATGTGGTCACCTGGATTGAATCCACAGCATCCCATATGGCCTCCTGAGCACCACTAACAGCAATTCCTGTGTGCAGAGCCAGGAGTAACTCCTGAATGCTGTTAGGTATAGCTCAACACCCCCAAAATATTGGGGACTTATTAACCCAGCTTCATTAGAATCTCAACATCTAAAATTTCCTTATAAATCATGCAAATTCATAATTTCCCTTTTATGCAAGCTATTGTCCATTTAAGTAACATATTCAGTTCTTTTACTTTCACTTCAGCTACATATATTTTATATCACATATAATAAAACTCATCATTTTAAAAATTATTTTTGGTTTTTTTTTTTGGGGGGGGAGACACAGGAGCTCAGCAGGGCTCTGTAGCTACTCCAAGCTCAAGGTTTAAGGGACATGAAATATAGGAGATTGAACATAGGACACAAGCTTACAAAGTTTGTGCTCAAATCCTTTTTCCCTAGCCAAAGCTCACCAATATTAAGTGGACTCTTCTCTTGCCTGTAGATCACATCTTATTATGTGCTATTATTTTTCTCTTCATAATTTTCCCAATTAACTAGTAAGTATGTCTTACAATTGCACTGTATAGCATTCACTCAAAATAAAGGCACATTTAAAAAAACACTAGCTAAAATAAACAGCCCAATACTAAAACTCCTCAAAACAAGCAGCTTCATCAAAACAATTTCAAATCAATTACTATACCTTAAGAGTCAAGTATTTGCCAGGTGTGGGGCTTAGTGCCAGGGAGAGAGACTTGCAAAGGTCTCTTTTTTTGGAAGGATTCCCAATCAACTGAAGAAGGTGGCACCTACTCTACAACAGGTAATTGCTGGCTGTATCTATGATTTTCATCAATATATATAGGTTCTATTCAAACCTTCCAGCCAAATGAAGATTTTTAATGCACAATACTCGGGCTTATTTAAACAAAGGAAATAAAAATGAAAAGCAAAGTAAACTCCAACATTTATATTTCTCACTTTCTAAAGTGTCTTTTAAAAGCCCACTTTAAGAGTGAGCATATTGTTGAAGGCTGAAAATGTGACCCAGTGGCAAAGTATTTTCCTTGCATGTGTGAGGTCCAAAGTTTTACCCCTGGCACTTCAGTCTAGGAAGGGGAAAATATTGCAGACTTTTTCATTTTTAAAGACAGAAACATGATTCTTTTTCAGTGGCAAAGTTAACAAGAGAAAAGAAAATACTGTTAGAAACTCTCACTTCATACCTTTATATATTTATATGTAAAATAATATTTAAATATATTTGCATATGATATGTATTTACATTTATAAATATATTTACATGTAATATATAAAATATATATAATTTTATATTTATATATCTTCATATAAGACCCCATATCTTCTAGGCAAAATAACATTGTCAAGGTGAAGTTGGCTGAATTTATGGTTAAATTCAACATGCACGAAGGTTTCTACTTCACATAGATTTAAGTTTTTAAGATAATGGTTGCTTAAAGGTTTGGTAATTGTTACCCAGGAAAATTAACACAAAGATTCAATTCCACACGTGATTTCAGGAATTATTACAAGAGTGAATTACAAGAATGAATTGCAAGAGTGAATTATAAGATATTCAATCTGTTTGTTATTGTTATCAATGGCATAAAATATTCCAAATAGTAAGGGAGGAATCAAACTAAGACACCTTCTGTCTTATTCTGTCAGTCTCAAGTACTAAGATTCAAAAAGGAATTGAGGGAACATGTTGAAAGTTGTCAGTGGTCGAGGACAGAGCTAGAGGTAAGGTGTCTGCCTTGCAAGCGCTAGCCTAGGACTGACTGCTGTTTGATCCTCCAGCATCCCATATGGTCCCCCACCCCCAGCCAGGAGAGATTTCTGAGCGCATAGCCATGAGTAACCCCTGAGTATCAAACAGGTGTGGCCCAAAAACACAAACAAAAGTTGTCAATGGTGCATGAGTGTAATGATGATTACTAAAATGTCAACTGGGCACAAGATGGCAGGACTACAGTGGTTGTTAACATACCTTTATCACAAAAGAAAGATCCTCAGTGCCGTGATGTTCCTGAGGTAGTTTGGATTAAGGAAAAGATATAAGAAAGGTAGAAGTCCAAGAAAATACTTTCAAGCAATCAAAGTATTTTCATAAGAAACGGGATCTCCCTCAACCATGGAGACACTTGAATCCTTTGCAAAGGATAGCACTGGTGTCTAATTTCAGTTTTTCTTAAAGTCAGACAGAAACATGAACTGAGGAAGCTTCCTTATACGCATACCATTTTCTTTTCTTATCAGTAAAACAATGGGGCCAGAGCAATAATAGTACAGCAAATAGGGCACTTGCTCTCTACTGTAAGGTTAGTGCAGACACAAGTCAATCAACATAAGTCTTCTGCCCTTTGGCAACATCTTTATCCCCTCACTTTTTTCTGGAAGCTTCTAAACAGAGGTGATTGGGATCTAACCCAGCTGTATCTTATATATAGAAAGAAGGAGGTTAGAAAAGACAGTCTATTTTTCTTGGAAGACTGGTATTTGGGTATCTCTTTTATATTATATATAAATATATATAAAGCAGATACTAAAAATGAGAATGTTCTTATTTTTCTTTTCCAATATTATATGCTTACTAGCTCATTCCACATTTTTTTCAAATACTATTCTATAAGCCCTTAAATGTTTCCATATTTTGCAGGTAACCTGAGTTCATACCATTCTACAAACATGAGCCCCTATAAAACATTCCAGGATCTCTTTGTGTGCTCTGAATAGAATTTGTTAGACTGCCAAATCATTTGGTCTTCTCCAGATAGCCTTGTCATTCCTAACTTAGATATCAAATCCTTTTATCAGCATATTTTAATCAAAGCCTTTCAAAACAATCTGAGGGCAAGGAAATACTGTGATGTCTAAATGAAAATTTTAAAAATGAAAGGAAAGAAAGGAAGAAAGGAAAGAAGGAAGGAAGGGAGAAAGAAAGAAAGAAAGAAAGAAAGAAAGAAAGAAAGAAAGAAAGAAAGAAAGAAAGAAAGAAAGAAAGAAAGAAAGAAAGAAAGAAAGAAAGAAAGAAAGAAAGAAAGAAAGAAAGAAAAAAAGAAAGAAAGAAAGAAAGAAAGAAAGAAAGAAAGAAGGAAGGAAGGAAGGAAGGAAGGAAGGAAGGAAGGAAGGAAGGAAGGAAGGAAGGAAGGAAAGAAGGAAGGAAGGAAGGAAGGAAGGAAGGAAGGAAGGAAGGAAAGAAAGACAGAAAGACAGACAGAAAGAAAGAAAGAAAGAAAGAAAGACAGAAGGAAAGAAAGAAAGAAAGACAGAAAGACAGACAGAAAGAAAGACAGACAGAAAGAAAGAAGAAAGAAAGAAAGAAAAAGAAAGAAAGAAAGAAAGAAAGAAAGAAAGAAAGAAAGAAAGAAAGAAAGAAAGAAAGAAAGAAAGAAAGAAAGAGAGAGAAAGGAAGGAAGAAAGAAGAAAGAAAGAAAGAAAGAAAGAAAGAAAGAAAGAAAGAAAGAAAGAAAGAAAGAAGAAAGAAGGAAAGGAAGGAAGAATAAAGAAAAAGAGAGAAAAGGAAGGAAGGAAGGAAGGAAGGAAGAAAGGAAGAAAGAAAGACAGAAAGACAGACAGAAAGAAAGAAGAAAGAAAGAAAGAAAGGAAGGAAGGAAGGAAGGAAGGAAGGAAGGAAGAAAGGAAGGAAGGAAGGAAGGAAGGAAGGAAGGAAGGAAGGAAGGAAGGAAGGAAGGAAGGAAGGAAGAAAGAAAGGAAGGAAGAAAGAAAGCATAAGGGCAAAATATAACTACCAATTGGGACAGAAGCAAAAGGGCCATTATGACTTTGCTTTAGGAGACAACAGGAAGCTACTGTCATCTTAGGAAGAAAAAAAATGTCATCTCAAATGTCATATGTGAATAAATTATTGGTAGTGCCTTAACAACAAAACTAGAGGTCTCCTAGTTTTATTCCTAACCCATGAGTTTACACCAGGTCTTTAGTTAGAAGAATGTCAAAAAAAGAAACCTCTCCTTTGTCAAGAAAATGTCATGTACCACTCAAAAAAATTAAAGAGCGAAAATGTATCTGACTCTACACCTTAGAAGCAAAGCAGCTGAACCTCACTCATCCAAGAGGCAGAAAGTGAAGCTGGTGGGTGCAGTCCAAACTCACTGCTGCTTTGGAAGCTACTCTGTCCTTCCCAAACCTTATATACACAGACATATTTGAGTATGGCCACCTGGACTACCTAATCCAGGAACCAATGATTTCTGCACCTTACAAAAAGGAAGGTCTGTCTACCATCTTTTATGTAAGCTAACTTTCCTCAGCTCTGAGATATCCTGGGGAGAGCACCTGAGTGGTTCCCAGATCCCAGGGAAGGCTTTAGTCTCAACCAACCATCTCAGACCTGATGCAGTCCTCCGCTGGGACCCTTTCTTTTTCCCATTCCTTAGGGCACCATTATCAAGTGAACACTGGCCTGTGTGAGGTCCCTGGTGCCACCAAACAAAACCTCATCCATCAGGCCTCTGGCAGTTCTCCTTTGTGCACCCCTCTCTTCGGAAGACAAGGCTGACAAAATGAATTCATCATATAAACAAAATTACAGGAAAAAAAGAACAACTAAAAAGAAAAAACAAACAACAAAGCAGACACAAAAAAAATGGCCGACTCCTCCCACCAATCCTGATTTTATAACTAAAGGACATCATTGTTTCTTTCATTATTATTTTCTTTCAACCATGACAATAAACACTCTTCAGTGAATTACTCATCAGTGGAAAGCTATTCAAAGAATTCTACATTGATAACAGTCCGCGTGAAGAACAGGAAAGAACTTGGGGTGATAATTTCGTCTGAACCTCTCACCCTTCAGATACCTGGAATGCCTGTTTCTCTGCTTGTCAAAATGGAAAATCCTCATGGTGGATTTGGAATACAAATCTTCCTGTCCACTCCAGGCAAAATTCATCTTTCCTTCCTTTGTGAGCCTAAATCTCATCTATAACACTCACTACATTGTTTGGTTATAATTTCTGTCTCGGTTGCCAGACCTTAAGCTCTTGATAGTAGGACTTGATATTATTCATCTATGGATCCATAGTGTCCAGCATAATGGTTGACTCAGAGAAAAGTATCAAGGATTCTTCAATAAATGGATGCTGATTTAACTCAGATCAAAGGACACTGAAGGTCAAGAAGCTAAAGTGATGGACTAAAAGATCACAGAGTTAGAACAAGAGCTAAGCCCCCAGAAGTCTTATCTAATCTTGCCCATGGTCCCTCACATGCTAGAAGAGATGATAGGGATGGTTTTTATTCTATTGCTTCTAAAAACTCAATAGTTTCTTCAGCATGGAATCAACTCTTCCTCCAATGGGGCACTCAAATTCAAGGGAGAAAACAAAGTAATCTGTATTGTGTCTTATTAAATAATTTTATATCAAGCTGGTATAACAGAAAGGTTTTACACATGCAAATATACCCTTGCACCCAATTTCAATTCACTTATTTTCCTGATCTATATTTCTGCTCTCCAGATGGACCATCGGCTTTATCCCAATGCCAGCAACAGCTTGTGCATTGTTTGTTTAAAACAAAGATGATGAATTCAATATCATATGCAATGTGAGGAAAGAGGTTAAGGCTAATATTCCTGTTCCGAAATATATACTAGATCCAGTCCATATCCACCTTCTGTTCCCAGTAAGTTTAAATAAATAAAGATTTTGTTTTATTCTCAGACTCATAAGAGGAAGCAGGCATTCTTCTAGAGGGTGGAGTCTTCCCACCATTCCAGATTTATTCTTGTTTTCAGGCATCAATATCCTCCAAATTATACAGACTTAAGTCATTTCATGGAAACACTCTTTCACCCATCACATGTCCAGGTCCAACATTAACAATTTTGTTTCAAAATTATGCCAAGTGAGAAAACTGGAAGTAAATTCACCTATATTTGACTATTCTGAAAAATGTCTTTGATTATCTCAAATCAATTCTAAGCCAAAAAAAATACTCTACAACTTCAATGCAAAAATATATAAACTAGATCAATCTTAGCACACGTCTTTTTTGGGACCCTATGTATTGCAGGAGGCTGTGAACAAAACAGTAAGGGAGCTATGGAACAAAACTGGTTGCTGTGTAGATTTCCTGCTATGCCTAGGAGCTTTTCCTGCAGACTTGTGTCTACTCCAGTAGGAAAATAATTTAAAGAAAAAAATTTACAAACATGGATGGACAAATAAAATACAAATGTAATTCTATAAAGGGACTCTGATGACAGGAGGTAATTTAAGTGAATTATCATTCATCTATACAAATATATACATAGCTACTGATTAGGATCTAGGAGTCCCAAGGGGACTATCACAAGAAGAAGCAAGCTCAGGTGGGTGAGATTTTCCCATTTCCTCCTGGCAACAGGGATGTGCACAGGAAGTCCTTCTAAAATCCAAACTGAGACAAGAAACCACTGTCAAGCATCAGGTGATCTGAAGTCCCATTATGCTCCCATTCCTACCAGCTGACCAAGTTGAAACTTTATTTGAACTGGAATTTGGCCCTCTCCAGTTGCACCATGAAGAGAAAATATTTAAAGGAAAGAGTTTTGCAATTCCTGTGTTTGGAATGAGTGATAAAATCTGTAGTGTTACCAATGCTCTCTGATGCCAGTTCAATAGCACCCATTTTTCTCTCTCAGAGTATCAAGCAGATTACATGTCCAATGAAACACCCAACAGTGCCACTCAGACTCTGGAATACATGCATTTGTCTAAGACTTTTGAATATGACTCTGATGGAAACTTGACTGGCAAAAGCACAGAGAATCTGGTCCTATTCCATGATCACTCTTTCTCAGTTTGAAAATTCTAGATTACCTTGTTTTCCTCTGTTTGCAGATGTAATATTAGTAGACTAAGATACATAAGCAAGTACCTGACAAATAAAAAAGGAGCTACAACACAGAACGTTCTCATATAAAAAAAAAAAAAAACAGAGTTGCAAATACAAAGTGGGTAAGCAAATGGATACATTAATAAATTTAACTTTAAAACAAATAAAAGTACACGCATATTTACTTTCTAGGTCCTTGAAATCAAATTCTGAGCTGAGTGAAACCTTTAAAGTTTTATATTCTATAGTTCTTTGGTCTATTTTTTTGTTTTAATTTTGGGCCACATCTGGGTTACTCCTAGCACAACACTCTCGCAGTCTCAGGGGACAATATAGGATACCAGGAATTGAACGCCAGGTGATTACATACAAGGCAAGTGTTCGACCCATTGCATTATCACTTTAGTCCCTCTTTGGTCCATTTTTATATATTTGTTCACTAGAAAATTTTATCGGTAAGACAGTTTGAGCCTCCTTTTAGAATATCTTTCTATCTACACATTTGCCTACTCCAGCAGACTTATGAAACTTTAAGATGGGGAGGGGAGGGAACTGTTCTACTCTAGTCCCACATACTAAACATCACTAAGCCCAGCTACTAAACATTTCATTTCACCAATAGGATAAAGGCTATATTGAAATGTATTTTTTGCCAGGTTAGGCTAAAATCCCTTTCTTTAGAAGTATGAAAATAAAATGAAACCATTGAAAGTTCCTAACATGATGAGTAGTGCTCTAATTTATTTCACAATGCAATTTAAGGATAGCAGACAGTCTTGTATGCATCTACTTATGGTGTGCAAATACTTTGCCCCATAAAGTGAATTCTATTTGTGCTGAATGAATATTTACCATTTCCTTCTAATGAGGTTAAAAACTGATTCCAGATGCATAGAAAAAAAAAAGTCTTACTTGTTGCTTAAAATTAATTCCAGGACAAAAATATGTAAGAACGTTTTTTTTTTTAATCCATAACTCTGTTGATCAATTTCTGGTTTCCTGCTGACACATTTTATTCTCAAGAACTGTATTTGGGGGGAAAAAGTCACCTTGATCATATTTTGAGCTTAAGGTGATTTTTTTTAATTAAATTACAATGAGATATAGAGTTAAAAAGTTGTTGATGCTAGTTTTAGCCATACAATGGTAGTTAATATTTATTCAGATCCAAAAGAAGTAGTCTTATTTTTTGTTCAAAACAGAACTTTTCTTTCAAAAAAGAGCAATACAAGACTTCGGAGAAAATCACCCAGAGAAACAACAGTGCAAAAAGTCCCAGGAAAGGCAGAGTTAAAGATGATCACTCAATCAACCTTAACTCACACTGGACTATTTAGTTATTACATCATTTGCTGTACACAAGTCACACACTGTCCTCAGTACACTCCATTGAGTAACAGACAATGCAATGCTTTAAATTTGATTTCCTAATGTCCTGGAGGTCAATTTAAGACCTTACAGTTAGTTGATACATATATTGTAGATCTACTTGAGATTTAAAGAAAATTAAAAAAAAAAGTCCCTGGTATTATGGCTTAGAGATAGTATTAAGGAAAGATAGGCAAAAGCACTAATTAAATATCCTAAAATACAAAACATGGCCATCTCAGAGTGTTTGATCTGATTTGAGCAGTTAGAAACATAAAAGCATCTTTTTTCCTAGAACTTCCCTTGCTTATTCATTTCCAGTGCTTCTATTTCCATAAACGAAGAAGCAGATACTGTGTTTACAAAGTAGTCTGGGAAGCTTTCAACATTGGATGGACTTAAATGCCAGCTGTTCATCATTTCAAGGCTTAGAATTATTAAAAAAAAAAAAGTGGGGGGAGGAACCTGCTATGCTCACTTTTCCATACCTAGCATTATTCGGGTGATCTAATTGAGGTCAACCACACACAGGCAAGCACCTTAACCTCTGTATTATCTTTCCGGCCTCTACTGTAGTCACTTTAAGAGGAATTTTCAGCCATGTCCTTTGAAATAGGACCAGAAATGACTGCATTCCTTTCCTGAAGGTTTTGCTTACAAGCAAATCCCTCTTTGGAGAGCAGCACTGTATTCCGGAAAGGTGACTCCATCATGGCAGACATGAAGTAAGTGGACATGAGAGTAAACACCATTAAAAATGACCACTTTGCTGGGATGCCCAACCTGTGTAGCCACAAACATTGATTTGGATTCTAACAATATTTCCAAACAATCCTCAGATCTGGCAGACACAAAGAATACTAATCACCTAGATAAATGCGTTTCTTCTGCATTCTGGAGATGCGCCATAAGAATATATCAAGTTTAGTAAGCTTATATGAGTGCAGCACTGTCCCACTTGGCAACATTTATTGAATTTCACATTATTTTATAAGGATGTGGGTACAGACATGATGCAAAACTTTCTCTTCAATACGGTCATCTCTCAGAATCCCAGCCAAACCTATGTCCATCGATATATGGCCAAGTATATGCCATCGATCCTGAACTCTTGAGTGACACCATATGAAGGAAATGAACTAATAACTCTCAACCTAAAACAAATGTTTGGTTTTCTTTTTTTTTTTTTCAGTGCTGGGAGTCAAACACAGAATGGATACATACAAGACCCGGACGTTAGTGTTGAGCCACATCCCTCGCCTACCCAATGTTTGTTTTTAAAACAAATCAGTTGCAGTTAAGTTTGACATATAAGTTTTCAGATTAAAATGAGAAAAGGCAAAGGTGCTAAAATTCAAGAACATGGAGCGCAAAATTGGCTAACCAGGTATATATTCACTACGTAATTACTAATCTATAATTTTCACCAAACAATTATGTATACTCATAATATACATTTCTTTCTTAATAATGGAGACGTTATAATGAATATATATTTATATAACAAAGATTTTCCAAATGGCTCAACCCTTCAAAACTAAAGATGATCTTTTCAGAGTTTTAACCTGAGCAAATGCAAATATTTAACAAGAAATATCATGTTGGGGTTGCAATGATGTACAGTGGGTAGGGCATTTGTCTTGCTCACAGTCTACCTAGGTTTGATCCCGGCATCCTATATGGTCCCCTGAGTCTGCAAGGAGTGATTTCTGAGTGAAGAAGCAGGGGTAATGCCTGAGTGCTACAGCTGGTTGTGACCCCTCCTCCAAAAAAGAGAAAAGAAATATCGTTTTTAAGCCATACAAATTATTTAACAAAAACTCATGTAATTTATGCCACATAAAAAATGAAGAAGAGAGCACAATGCCAACTTCTGATTAATGCATCCTGAGCTTACATTTCCATAGAATTTCTCTTAATTAAAGACAAACAGAAATTTCCTCTCACTAAACACTTTTCAGTTCAAGTTTACTTTTTAGAACTATCTCTAAAACTATCATTGATTTTGCTGAGTAACTGAATTACCTCATATGATAAAGTTATTAATTATGTGGCCCTAGTAACAAAAGAAGAACATTTGGCACAGAAACATAAGCTAAATGGGTTACTAGTGGTGTGGACTTTGGGAATTGGGTAAGCAAGATTTTGTAAGTGTCACTAGGGGGGAAAATACCTAAATAAAAGCAAATATCGCCAAATTACATGCCCAAGTTATTTAAGATGTCATGGGAAAAAATTTTTTTTGGGGATTTTGGGCCACACCCGGTAACGCTCAGGGGTTACTCCTGGCTATGCGCTCAGAAATCACTCCTGGCTTGGGGGACCATATGGGACGCCGGGGGATCGAACTGTGATCCGTCCCAAGCTAGCGCAGACAAGGCAAGCACCTTACCTCTAGCGCCACCGTGCCGGCCCCTGTCATGGAAATTTTTATCTTGAAAATAATACCTCTAACTTCAACTGTATAGGCAATAGTTTACCTAAAAATTAGTCTAAATTAATCTATCTATATAGATGTTTATATATATATATTTAGATAGATGGATAGATTTAGCCTTCCTTCTACTTGGATGCTCAGGATAAACAAGGACTCATTTTTCACAACCTCAACTAAAGCAGGCCTACTCAATTTAGTTTCTAATACCTTATTTGGTTTAAAAATGAGTTATTTAACTAAAACATGAACCCATTAAAGATCCATTGAGGCAGGAGGATGGGTGGGAGGGAGCCTAGAGATATTGGTGGAGGGAAGTTGACATGCCTGAAACTCTACTATGAACAGCTTTGTGAATCATAGTTCTTCAGTAAAAAAAAATGTTCTTAATAATTTTTCCTACCCTAAGCAAAAAATGCCACAGAAGCAGAGGTCTGCCTATGGGGGCCAATGCTGCCTTTCCAGTATCCAGCACAATGCCTGGTACAAAGTGGGCAGCCAGTAACAGTTGGCTGGATAAACAAGCTACCTAAAATAAAATTGACTGAAATAAACTTCCCAGAAGTGATATTACCTATTCTGAATTCCTTCCCCTTCTTTTAACCAGAAGGAATTCAGTAGTTTGTGAACTGACTTATGGATGGGGTGTCTATTTCAGCCAGGGGATGATAGACAATTTGAGCAAGCTAGGAACTGCGTCATAAGCATTAAGCTCCGAGTCTTATACACAGTAGATATTCAATAAATATACTTGAGAGCTTTAATACCAAAAAGATCAGCTGCAGTCTGTCAGGATGATAAATTATTAAGCAACTATTATTAGCAAAGAAAATGATGACCTCTTAAAATATTCAAGTTATGTCTAACAAATAATATTAAGAGGAAGATACAAACTTGTATCTGGGATACACAGCTGCCTCACATATGACTTGTGCCTACCCCAGGAGTCCATTTATTTTTCCTGTTCTTAAGATCACGGCCGACCCAACCCTCCAAAAAGGATAGGATGTATAGAGAATAGTTTCTAAGTAGACAACTTAAAATTTTAAAGAGGGGGGGGGGAATACTGCTTTTAAGGAGACCAAATGATCCTGAATCACAAGTCAATGATTCATTACAACGTTTTTTTCTCTAGGGCTCATCTTCCACCACTATGGAGGGATTGATATTCCTATCCTCCATTAACATACAACACAACTGCACATCTTCACGTTCACTAGAGAATCAGCCTCTATGAGAAAAAAAAATTCCTTTACTAAGTGAAGAATTCCTAGCAAAACAAATAGTTTTATGTCTGATAACTGTTAGAAGGGTTCATCATGTTGGGGGTGAGAATGAAACAGGACAATGAAACTAGTGCTGCTAATATTCGCTGAGCATAGTCTTGATAAATATGCAGTCTTCTACCATCTTCTTGCAACCCCCAATGCTCATCAAGAGATTATCCTTTGATACTTTAATTCCAAAAGCAAATAGCATTTTAAAGTACTTCTTGCCATTTTTTTTAAAAAGCATGTTTTAAAATGGAATATGCTCACAAAATACACTCACATATGCAGGAAATAGGAATTCACAAGCCAACACAAGGTCATTATTTAATTTTTAATTAGGTTTCACCTAACAATGGAAAACTAAGTCTTCCTTCATCCATTTAACAGAATGCTCATTTAGAATACTCCATGGCTTAGAAAGCTTCCGAACAGATGTCTAAAATGAGAATTCAAGACTCAGGAAAATATGAAATTCACTTTATTCTGTTCTCAAGTGTTCTGATAAACAAACAACCTCACCTACCACAGTCATGGCAGATCATTTATTTCTAGAGCCTGATGACTATACAGCAATTCAGTTTGCTGAGGAAACATTCTTTATTTGGGTGGGATGCACACAGCTACGAATGGATGTCATTCCCACAAGATAATAGACCATAGAGAAGATGCATGCCAGGCAGAACTGCACTTTGAAAACAAGCAAACAACAAAATACAACCCACTCTTTACCTATCAGAAGATACCTAAACAACTGACAGTGTTTATCAAACTCGCAAAACTTCATTCTTGCCACCAAAGCCTGCAGTCAACTTTGTTTCTTCATTAAGGTCATCTAACTTTCCAATATCTATGTTTCTGCATATTTGCAGTTACTAAAAATCCTTACCTTTGCAATTATTTATAGCAGCATGGCAGTGGCAGGTATGGAACTGTGAAGTTATCTGGTTAATTAACTCAATATCTCACTTTAACTGTACACAAGATCTTCCTCCAAAATATTAGACAACTTTTCTGATAATTGAAGAATTCTCCAAGATTATTTTAGGCTCTCTAATTTGGGAGTTGCATTTATTCCACTGAACTTTTTGTTTTAAGTGGACGGTATTGGAAGGAGAAGAAATCAGAATAGCAGAGTCTACAGGAGGCTGAGGGAACAAACTAAGAAGAAAGGAAAAAAAAAAAAAAAACAGGACAGGGCAGATACCCTTGAGACTACAATAGGAGGAAGGGTAGAATTTGGTCATAAACTAGTTTTCATCATCTTTTTACTGATTCATTATTTTTATATTTGAGCGAAGGGAATGTGAAATTTCACATGTACGCTTGAGTCAACTCTAACTATGCCAAGGGATAATGTGTCAAAGGTGTCCTCTAGGGACCTTCTCCTTCTGTGGGGCAAGGGCAATTGGGCAACCTCTTTCAAATGTGTCCCTGAAGAAGCTGATGGGTTCTTCATGCCTGATTCAGCTCGATGATTGGCACAAGGTTAGGTACCAGGTGTTTGCTGAATGAATGTGGACCCACGTGAGGATACCATGGATTGGATCCACCCTCTGCTGCATCTCAACCATATGTCATACCCAAAACACCTGCTGTCTGTGCTTATTCCCAGATGCTGATTCTTCATGTCTCTTGTTAATACACAAGGTCCTGACAGAGTACCAGATCCTTCACAGAAGTCTTTCTCAGGATATCTCAATTCAGAATCACCTTGTCTTCTCTTGGGTGCTAAGTTCCTGGGGTCTACGTTGACAGAACTGCCAGTTTAACATGTTGTTCTCTCTTCAACTACCAATCCATGAGCAGGAGAAGGAGGAGGACAGGTTCTGTCTTTTCTGCCTACTTACTCTATATCACCTTACATCTCATAAGTGCTAAGGAGTAGTTTATGTTGAAATAACTCTTCCACCTATGCCCATACACTCTATTTTCCACTTATATATTAAAACTATGAGAAATCTTGTTCAAGGCCAAATATTTTCCAGTTTCTTAAAAGCACCCTCAAATGGAGCCAGAATAATAAGACAGTGGGTAGGCTGTTTGCCTTGCACATGGCTGATCTGGGTTCAATTCCCAGGATCCCATATGATCCCCTGAGCCTGCCAAGAGTGATTTCTTAATGCAGAGACAAGAATAACCACAGAATACTGATATGGCTATTTCTGAATAAATAGAAAGAATGGTAATGAATACAGTTTTTTTTTATTATACCGAATTATATCTTTTTATGTCTTAAATAGCACTCAAGAGTCAGAAATTAGGGCTGGAGCAGTGGCGCAAGTGGTAGGGCATTTCCATTGCACATGCTAACCTAAGATAGACCGAAGTTCCGTCCCCCAATCCAGGAGCGATTTCTGAGCACATAGCCAGGAGTAACCCATGTAACCGGTTGTGGTCCAAAAAGCAAAAAAAAAAAAAAAAAAAAAAAAAAGAGTCAAAAATTATTTTTTTCAATAGTACTCTTGCCATTTCATATAGTTATTTTACTCAGAGCATTAGAAATTAGAAAAAAACTTGGTTTATATTTCTTATATTTGTGGTAAAGCTACAACAAAGCTACTATCTGCTATCCCTAACTCTATCTTTTCAAGTTTCCCTGCCTTTGGACCTCATGATAAATCTTGCCAAAATATTTCATAAAACATGTCAAAGCCCTGTTTAAAAACCCTTGTGACATCCTAGAATCTAAATCTCTAAACTGGCATTCGGTGCCTTTCCCTAGAGGAATCCCTTTTAGATCAAAGTGTGAACTTCTGACCCTGAACAAATCTTACCTATTTCTGTTTCTGTGCTGCCACCTATTTTTCTTGACCTTGCTCTCTTGCTCTCCAGGCCTTTTCCTTACTAAATCCATCAGCACCTTTTCTGACTAATAAATTTCAAGCAAAACTTCCACCCACAACTCAAATTCAGTTTGCAATTTGGGGAGGGGCGGAATGAAAGACTCCCCCGAAGTCTTTGGGAGACCAGAAGCCCCTCCTGGGTTGACAGTCTAATGTGAGGGTCCAATTATGTGATGCCGTGAGAGCCATAGGGATTACCTGGGCCACAACAACAGTTTGGGTGGACCTCCAAGATAACACTATGTGATGCTAAAGGCCTACAAACCAGCATCCATTGATATTTGAGGTACCATCTGGTGCCAGGACTTGGATCAGATTGGCAGCAAGCAAAGCAGACAGATACTTTAACCCCTGTTCTATCTTTCCAGTCCCTCAAAATCAGTTTTATCCAAAGATAAAGAAGAATATCCTTCACAAGAATATCCCCTTAATTTCTATAAAACATGTTTCCACTTGGTGTTTATGTGTATGTCCCCCAATAAAAAACAAGTTTTACACCAGCAAACACACTTGTATATGAGATTACTTCCTCTATCAACCCTAAGACAATAGCTTGTGTATAACTGTCTCCAATGAGGACATTTAACTAGTCATTTCTAAGACAACAATTTATCAACTTTCCAATATAATGTCAAATGTAAAACATATTGAAAGCAAGACAAAACAAAAGCGCTGTTGAAAAAGACACAATTTGAAAGTAAAATTTCATCCTGATCATATTCCTGATCTTGGTTTTTTTTTTTTTTTTTGGCTTACTAAAAAGTGGAAATAGTAATAAGCAGGCTAGTTTTCATTTCCTCAATGCAAAATTAGCATAAAAATTAACAATAAGAAAGGCCCTAAACACCGCTATTGACATTCTATTTCCATATATGCATGGCGTAATTGATGCAAGCTCAATGGTAACAATAATTGCACATGAAGTGAATGACTGTTAGACCTACAAAGAAGAGCACAGCCGAGTTTTGTGAGTTAGTATGAAAACTTCATTAATCTACTGTAGGCAAACATGTCCTTAATCTCAAATGGGTCTTAGAGAAGAAGCTAGTTTTCTGTGTTGAATCACACCCTAGGAAGCTCACTGCATTTGGGTGGCCATTAAGAAGGAAGATTTCTGACTAGAAGGGGAACACTATACTTGTAGAAGACCTTGGTAAAAACGACCTTTGACATAGAACTCGTCTATAATAAAAAGGCAAATATAAAACATTGAAACCTGAACAATCTGAGACAGCCCAACACTGAAGTTTTTACCAAGAATGAGCAAGCTATAGATGCTTTGCAAATGCTTACACACGTGTGTGCACACACACACACACACACACACACACGCACACACATTCTGCATCACAAATCTAATGAGACACGTTGCTCTCCACAGCTCCATATGAGGATACTGTGCCTTCATTATAACCTCTTGTTACTGATTTAGAACCAAGAGTGGATAGCATCTTTTAAAAAAATATTTCGGGCGCATATTAAAACTGGAAAATTCTGGAAACAATAGAAAATATATTTTCAAATAGAAAGCATTTATATTTTAAGAGGCACGGCTCAACGCTAAAGACATACTCAAGCTGCCAATTTTTAGAGCACGGTTCTTATTTTTTTTTTTTAAATCTTTCTATTTTGGACAAATAGGATTAAGCTTCTTAGACAATTCTTTGTTGTTTTGACTTCAACAATTTATGCAAATGAGATGTTAATTAGTGTAATTGTAACTTAAATTATGCTTGTGTAAACCTCTCTATTGGTAGGAAAGTGTGGGAATCTACACAACTGGTATTTAAAGTAGCCCTACTAACTCCCTTCTGAAAGCCCAGCATAGCAAGATCACTTTCATGTCTTTACAATTTGTTTTTATGAGGTGATAACATTTTTACAAATACCATCATTTTTGGTTTTTTATATTGTAAGTGACAGTCTGACATTTTACAACTGGCTTATTGAAAACAAGAATTGAGCACTCTAGCAGTAACGGACATTAACTGCTGAATAGAGATTCAGATGCTAATGAGGTGAGGGGGCTCCAGAAAGTTTTGATAAATGCTACACACACTCTAACTAGCTGTGAATGTGGGTTGACAAAGAACATCTACAACCGGGTTCAATAAAATGTAACCCTTTAAATTAATCATACTGGCAGTATTTAATAGAATGCACAACAATCTCCTTTTCTGTTGGCTATAAAGCTGAAGAAATGCAAAGTCTTCACAAATGAATGCTCCCACGTTTCCCACTCCACATTGCTACTTTCATTTGAACGTCCACAGCTGTTTCAAAAGTACTTACTGTAAATAGCAAAGTCTAAGCAGATTTCAGAGTTGCACTCTTTCACAACATAGGATATACCATTCTTCTTTATTTTTAATCCAGCATCTAAACAAAAAAAGCTCCGAGGAAAAACAAGGAAGGCCTGCTGTCTGTGGTGGCACATAGTAGGTCCTCAATAAATGACCGGGGCTATTGTTCTAGGACAGATCAAACCGCAGACAGCAAGAAAAACCATCTGTTCGTGCAGGAAAAAATAAGAAAGATTCAGGAAGTTAGACCTTCTGTACTCAGAGTCTGAAACTTAAAGTAGGCCTTTGTTCTGCACAGGCTTTGGGGGAACCTATTTTAAAGCTTTTGTGAAGAATTCCTTTCAGGCAGAAGGAAAATCATAATGTCCTATCAAGGAAAATTATGAGTCGTTCTAGCATAGGCAGCAGAGAACCTTGAGTTATTTAATTTTTTATGGTAATCAAACTCTTGTATTGATTGCAAACTTGGAGATTTCAGCAGCCTGCCTACAGTTCAAGGGATTATTCCTCCATAGCTCAAGCAAAGGCAGAACCTTACCATGTTATTTCTTCTTAAAGTGACAATCCCTAATATCCTTTTTGGTTTTTGCCAATTTTAATCTTGGCAGGAAGTGGAAATCTGTGCACTCAGCAACACTGCAAGCTTGCTGGCTGTCAAAATGATGTCTCAGCCAATGCCTGAGTGGTATTCTTGTCATTTCACCATGGTAAGAAACTTATCAGTCTGACATATAGAGCCTCTGAACGTCGTGATTAATGCCAAATTGTAGAAAACTTAACCCAACACCTAAGTTTCCTTTTATAATTCCCACAATTATTGTAACTTCCGCCAATTACATATCCGGATTGTAGTCGTAACTCCAACAACGATGCTCTCTAAAGCATCCAAAATGAATTACATTCAAATTACTCCAGATTCAAAAAAAAAAAAAGAAGTTTGAAGATGCCTATGTGACACGTATGTGTACCCTATGTTCACCGGCCTATCCATGGTGATTGCATACTATTCTAATAAAAGGCGTTTGCTCCCTAAGAGTTTCCATGGTTCGCACAACCCATTGCCAGCCAACAAACTAATTGCTTCTCAATAGACTGCATAAAAATGATACCTTTACCCTTCAGCGAGCACTGGTTACTCTTTGACTTTTTAAGAGTAAAAACTCCCACTTGAAAAAAGGAAACAAGTGGAGAAATGTGTGCTATGGTTTAGAAATGGCCATTTAGCCAAATTGCATACCTGTGCTGTGTCAGCGTCCTGGCAGAGTCATCTCATTCCACTGGTCTAATGGATGGCAATTGAATTTAATTAACAAAACTCCTTTGACTTAGTTTCATACTGTGCTGAGTGTAATGGAATCTCCCTCTGCCCCCCCCTCCTCCTGCACTAAAGATGTCCTTAACTGCCATTCACTTTAAGAATATTAAAGGCTATACATTATACTTAAAAGATATAATACAGTCATCTGCTCTCCGTGACTTAAATTTAGTTACTGAATTACATAACATAAAATAATTAAAAAGATACTCTGATAGCAATACACAGCATAGATTCAATTACCACAATGTATCCATTAAAGGTACTTTTATAGTAAGAATAAAATGCAAATCCTCTTTATGGATCAATACCAGAACATAATTTTATTCTTCCTTCTCAAAAAAGGAAGTTAACCATTATAAAACATCTTCATGTGAAAATGGTTAAAAAGAAAAAAAAAAGCATTGCTTTCAAAGTGATCTGCTAATCTCAGTGTATTAAAAGGGGTAATTATTGCGTTCATTTTTGCTTGTTTTCTGTTCTTGTTCTTGTTGTTGTTGTTGTTGCTGTTTTGAAGGCCACACATGGCAATGCTCAGGGCTATACCTGGCTTGGAGCTGGAGCAGGTACCTGGGCATCTAGCATCGTATGTGTGCTTCTGAGCTATCTCCCAGACATTCACTCAAGTTTGGACTGTGAGATGCCTTCCAGACCTTCACTCATTTTTAAACTGCACATCTGCATTCCAGCAATGTCTGATAACTGACAGACATTAAACCAGGATACCATTTCTTTCATATTTACTTAAGTGCCTGACACTAAATTCAGAGCGACATTTCAAGTAATTTAATAATGTTTCTAAATAAAGTCCAAGAGACACCCCCCCAAAAAAATGCTCCTCAAGGATTCTGAGTAAATATAACTGCTCTGCCTAACTTTTGCCTGGCTGGGCACTCTTTAAGACATGTTTCTATGATTGATTATTGTGGTATCTCTGAATCTTTGACTTTGAACCATAACCTTTTTTGCGAACAATGACAGTTGGGACCTACCATTTGCCATCTGTAGAGATGGCGGGGGAAAGGACTTCAAGTACATTAATCAACCAATTAAGAGCAGACTTAAACAAAACACTAAAGCATAATAAACCCCTGACTGCTTAATAGCTTTCTACTTTTAATAGTTGTCTTCCTGCAGTCTGCTCACAAGATTAGAAGTAATCTGTTCAAGTCTTAACAAAAATTGCAAGAGGAAAAGGGGCGAAAAATAAACCCATCCAAGCCATGCATTTTAAATGGTGAAAAATGATCCTTAATGGTTTCTTTTTTAGTTTCCAGAACTTAAGAAACTGATCCATATACCACAGGACCAAAGAATCTTAAATCGATACAAAAGATGATACTTCTTGTCACTGACTTGTCATAAAAATAAGTAGTATACAAAAATGAGTTTCTTATTTGGAAATCTTAGATGCCATTACATGCCTGGAGAATTTGAGGGTTTTATTATTTTAGAGCAACTAAGGGGAAAATCTAGGATAAAAGTAATACAACAAGTGAAATCTTGCTTTTTTATCTAATTAAATATTATAGTCAAATACAATACTGAAATAGCAAGACCATAACTCAGTCTCATTTACAAATAACAAACAAAGTAAGGGGGAAAATGGAGATATCTGCCTTCACAGGTTGATTCAAAGGGAAATGGAGGCAGTAGCCAATACAAGAGGATACGAACAATTAAAAGGATATGATTGAAATGATAAGAAAAAAAAACTTTTGGAATTGCATATAATTAGTGATGCCATAAACAAAATAATTTGTAAATTTAAGAGTTTTTATTGAGGGGCCGGAGAGATAGCATGGAGGTAAGGCGTTCGCCTTTCATGCAGGAGGTCATCGGTTCGAATCCCGGTGTCCCATATGGTCTCCCGTGCCTGCCAGGAGCAATTTCTGAGCCTGGAGCCAAGAATAACCCCTGAGCACTGCCGGGTGTGACCCAAAAACCAAAAAAAAAAAAAAAAAAAAAAAGAGTTTTTATTGAAAGAAATTTAAATAGATGTGAGGGGACAGAAAGAGAGAAATCATGTTCCAAAGTGAACATGATCTTCTCCAGAGTGGAAGATGCAGAGGTGAGAGGAGAAAGGTAAGAATTCAAGAGAGAACAAGAGAAGAAAAAGGCTATTTACAAGTTATTCAGTGGAAATATATAAATAGAGCTACTATAAGATCCCTATGCAAAATAAATTACTATGTTGGTAACAGTTAGAAAATACACTTAATTATTGTTTGGGGAACCACACTCAGCAGTGCTCAGGGACTACTCTTGGCTGCTCAGGGATCACTCTTGGTAGTGCTTAGGAAACCATATAGTGTGCAAGGACTGACCAGGGGTCCTCAAACTTTTTAAACAGGGGGACAGTTCACTGTCCTTCAGAATGTTGAAGGGCCAGATTATAGTAAAAACAAAAATTATGAACAAATTTCTATGCACACTGTATATATCTTATTTAGAAGTGAAGAAACAAAATGGGAATAAATACAATATGTGGCCCATGGGCCGTAGTTTGAGGACCATTGGATAGACTGTATACAAGGCAAGGTGCCTAATCTGCTCTATATACTTTTAAATATAGCTCCAGAAAGTTGTATGAGATCCCAGTGAACAAAAAACCAATTATATGTAAATGAATAAGATCTAAATCAGTGATTCCCAAAGTGGGAGAGAATGGCCCCAGATTTGCATTGGAACAATCCAAAAAGGTATAGTAGTATAATTAGGAGGCTAGCACAGGGTGGGGGACGGACTTTCTGTCTACTTGATTAAAGGTGAATTTCCAAGGTGCTAAATAATTTTTTTCTGAAAAGAGGCAGCTGTAAGTCAAGTATGTATGGGAAAATCTAACCTAAATAAAGAGGTATATCATGTTCATAGATACTGTAAGATTCAATAGTAAGAAAAGGCCAATTATCAAATCCATCTGTAGAGTCAAATCATTTCCAAACCAAATTTCAACAGAACTTTTCATGGTTTGATGAAATGATTCTAAAATGTATGTGGGGCAGTGAAGAGCCAAGAAATAAAAACAAGGAGCAGAAGAGATAATATGGGGAATAAAGCACTGGCATGTGGCCACCTTGGTTCAATCTTCAGCACCCCATGTGGTCCTGTAAGCACTGTCAAGAGTTACCACTGAGCACGAAGCCAAGAATCATCCCTGATGGGTTGAGGCTCTACCCCAATTCTACCCCCTCCAAAAACGAAAACAAAAAAGAAAAGAAAATGCACCTAAAATAAGAAAGAGGTATGAAAGAATTACCTTATTAGATGTCAAAACTAATCCTAAGGGCTTAGTAACTGAAACAGCATGATGCTGTTTAGTACAGGGTAGACAATAAAATGAAACAGTGAATCCAGGGACTGGACAGATAATAAAGCAGGTAGGGTACTTGCTTTGCATGTGCTTGACCTGAGTTTGATCCCTGCACCCCATATGGTACCCCAAACCTCACCAGGAATGATCTCTGAATGCAGAGCAAGCAGCCATTGGTCCAAAACACCTCCAAAGAAAAGGAACAGAGAATACAGAAATAGACCACACAAATATGAAAACTTAATATATGACAGAGGTGTCACTGAAAAATCACTTGATTAATAAACTACTCAACAAATGAATGGAACTATTCAAAACAGTAAAAAATAATCATTCTTTAGACAGAAATAAGTGAAATTTCTTCCCTACCTCACACCATATGTAAAAAACAATTCCAAATGAAATACAAATTTTAATGTAGAAAAATATATATTTCTAAACTTTGCAATAAAAAAGCTAATGTTGACAAGACACAAAAATCACTCATTATAAAAAATATTTAACTAACTTTACTATATAAGACTATTTATTTTATTTTTAATATACTAGACTAAGTTTTTTGTTCACCAAAGTAGCCTTTAATAAAATGAAAAACTTCTCAAAAATTATGAAAAGATATTTGTAAAACAGTAACTGCAAAAAGGTATAGATCTAGACTATATAAAGAATTCCTATAAAACATGTAAAATACACATTAAAAATAAATAAAGGATATCCACAAAGGGGATAACATAAATGGTTAAATGGGTGGTGTTCTTTACATGACTAAAACCCAAACACAATCATGTATGTAATCAAGGTGTTTAATAAAAAAAAAAGAGCATAGTAAAAAAAAAATGTGGCTCATCAATACATAAAATTATGTTTACTTTATTAATCAAATTAGAAATGCATATTAAAACCTCAGTGGCATATTATTTTATACCCACTGGACTGGCATAAGGTAAAAATTTGGTTATCAAGTTTAAAGATTATATATATATTAATATATATAGATATATCAAGAAAATCTTTCACAGTGCTATGCTGGTGAAAGTATAATTAAAACTATCTAATAAAATATCTTTTTCAAAATACATTCACACATCCTATGATTCTGCAAATTAACTTTTTGTATCTACTCTAAAAAAATTCTTGCATACATGTTCCAAGAGACCTAACACCATTCATAACTAGCAACAAGTAGTAAGAGATTCAACAGACTCACTAGACAAGATCTCTGAATATAGCCAGATATGCACCCCTCAAAAAAGGTGTTTCATAATATCTTACAACCTTTTAGTAACATGATTTAAAACTTTTTTAAAGAAATACACTCAAATTTCTATTTTAGATTATTTTAATGTCATCCATTGTTCCCCCTAAAGTGCATCATACACTCTTATACTCCAACTCATATCCTGATTAGATCCTTAATCTAAAAAAAATGTCTACTCTTGTAAAAGAATTAAGAAAGGATAGTCCAGGGCCGAAGCAGTGGTGCAGCTGTAGGGCATTTGCCTTGCACGTGGCTGACCTAGGATGGACCTCGGTTCAATCCCCCTGCATCCCATATGGTCCCCCAAGCCAGGAGCGATTTCTGAGCACATAGCAGGAGTAATCCCTGAGCATCACTGAATGTGGCCCAAAAACCAAAAAAAAAAAAAAATAATAAAACAAAATAAAATAAAAAGGATAGTCCAGGCTCACTGAAACTAGCTAAGCAATAACATATACCTATATATGATACAATGATGTTTTTATGGCATTTATGTTCATGTTGTATATATGAGAATGGACAGGGAGCAATTGAAAAACTGGCACTTTGGTGATTTTTCAGGGAAGCAATGAGACAAAAACAAAGCTTCTATCAGAAGATAATATTTAATTCAATATGTGGCTGTCAAGTTGAATTTCTATGAATAATCTCCATGAGTATATATTTTTCAACCCTGACTGGAACCTAAGTGGCATGAAGAATGCAAAGATTAATTTAAACTCAACTGGGGGGTTCCCTATTCATCTCAAGCCCACCCATTTTGTAAGAGCATAATAGATCTACAGTTTTAAAAGGATGATCCCACTTCCAGGAACAACTCACACACAGCACAAGAGCCAGAAGCAGACCCCAGGATACTGCCAGGTATGGCCCAAATAACCCCTGAGCAATAATAAGTTTAAAATTTTAAATAATAGGGCCTGGAGAGATAGCGCAGTGGCGTTTGCCTTGCAAGCAACCGATCCAGGACCAAAGGTGGTTGGTTCAAATCCCGGTGTCTCATATGGTCCCCCGTGCCTGCCAGGAGCTATTTCTGAGCAGACAGCCAGGAGTAACCCCTGAGCATCACCGGGTGTGGCCCAAAAACCAAAAAAAAAAAAAAAAACCTCCAATGGTAGAGCATGTTGAGGCCTAGTTCTATCCTCAGTCCATCAGTCCTCTAGCATCCTGAATGCAACTCGTGTTCCGTAAGCTTTGCTGGAATGGCCCTGGTAATACCCCCAGACCTAGGCTCTGCTCAGGCCTGAGTACTATGTCACCAAACTGACTAGCATCACCAGAAGTGGCCTTGGATGCCCCAGCACTGCTGAGTAGAGTCATTATAAAATTAATTATATTAAATTAAATGGTGCTCTCTTTGAAATGGCAACCCCTTTGTACTATGATATCATCGAGACAGTAATATCTGTCCATCCAGACTCAACCAGAATGAAGGTAATCATCCTATCTCAGATATAAGAGAATCAAGCAATAGTTAAATGAGTTAGAATTTCACTGATAGGCATTACAGTGGCTAATGTAAAGTACTATCAGGTAAGTGATCCCCGCTCTATGCCATATGAATATTCCTCACAGCCTAAAAGATGTCTCACATTAAGATATATAAGAAAATGCAAGTTTTCTCATTAGGTTAAAATGATAAAAGGGCCAGAGTGATGGTGCAGTGGTAGGGCATTTGCCTTGCACGCTGCTCACCCAGGATGGATCTCGGTTTGATCCCACAGTCTCCTATATGGTCCCCCAAGCCAGGAGTGATTTCTGAGCACATAACCAGGAGTAACCCCTGAGCATCACCAGGTGTGGCCCAAAAAAATAAAAAAAATTATAAAATATTGGAACTGGAGATTAAGTACTGGGGTTAAGGTGCTTATACTATATGCAACCAACCTTGGTTCAATCCTTAGCACCACCAGGAACACAAAGTCAGGAGTAAACCCTTGGGTTATTAATGGTGTGACTCACAAACAAACCAAAAAAAAATGTTATAAGGTGTTGAAAATATCTAGAGAAATAGCTCAAGAGCTGGCATTCATGTTTTGCATGCTGGGGCTCCCTATTCAATTCTTGGCATAGCATAGTCAGGAGTAGTCTCTGAGTTCTGCCAGGTGTGGCCCCAAAAGAAAACAAAATGTTATAAGGAATATAACAAATGATGTATTCCTTGGAAGTAGTCATTCCTTGGAAAGAGTCATAATTTATACAACTTTGCAAAGGACAGGCAGATATAAAGGCCTCTTCGCTGCTCTGGGATTCCATTTGAATGTACACCAATAAAATAACACTCAAGTTTTCTTTTATTCTCTATGGGTATGGTGACTGGTCAGCAAAGAAGATGACCAGGGTTTGGTCCCTTACAGCTTTCTATGAAATCGCAAAAGAACACTTGGTCTCTTTGATGAAAATCAATTCTCATATAATTTTTTAGGTTTTAGGAAAGGAAGGAAAGAGAAAAAGAAAAGGGAAAGAGAAGAAAGAAATGAGAGCAAAGAGTGAGTGAGAAAATGCATATCCTATCAAACAAACTGTTTCCATTATCCTTTGCTGAAACCAGTAGGAGCTTTTAGATATGAAAACAGGGCCAGACGGGAACACTTCATGGGAAAGCCTGAAGTGGAATGATTTTGATAATGAGCATGCCTAGAGAAATAAAACCATGAATGCTGTATGTGGGGGTGGGAGAGAAACTCTTATCTTCACTTGGGTTCTGTTTCCCTTAGAGAGGCTTACGTTACCTACAATCAATAGGTCTCCAATTAAACAAAGAAGATTTACATATGCCGGGTGCATTTTGGAGCTAATGAAATTGGTCTAACAGTTTTTTAAAGGGATAAGCAAAGAAACTATAGAACTGGGTCCAGATCCCCAATTCTGACCTTTGACTTTCCTTCTCCTTACACTTTGGACCTTCCCAAGTTAGGGTAAGTAACCTTGCCCCTCAAGTGCCCTGTTCAGTGAAAAAAATAAAAGCATGCAAATCTTTAAGTAATTGGTAAAGAGAAGGCTCTATTTGGCAGACAACTTTTCCTGCAGATCACAACTGTATGATTTTAGTTATTTTTTGATAGTTTCTTTTTAATTTATTTAAAGAAAATGTATCACATAGTTGACATAATTGATCATAATACATTTATTTCAAGATGACAGAAAGTGAAGTTATTAAAAAATAGAAAGAAAATTGAGAATTTAAAGAGATTGGAAAAAGAAGAAGAGAGGGTTCAATAGCAGTTATGTTTGTAAAAATTACTGTATCACCAATAAAGTCGTTAATACAACAGCCATGGGTTTAGTGTGCTCCCCCCCCCCACTTCTTTTCTTTGGAGATGGGAGATACACTAAAAATAAAATAAAGATGTATGTGTGTGGCAGTTGTTGTTTGCATAGGCACAGCAAAATATGAAAGAAATTGGAAAGAATGACCTTTGGCCTAAAAGACAGGGAGATCTTACCCCTGAAGTATTTTGGCATAAGAGCAACTCAAGGCTCCAGGCATACTAGGTTGTCCAACCCCACAGACATTCTCAATGGTCCCAGTATTAGCTCTTCACCGTCATACAACTTTATGATTTTTAAAACAGAAAAAAAAATGTCTCCATCCAAAGAAGGTTCCCACCATAGTCAAGAGACTGGAGGAAGCATAGCAGTTAGGATACGTGACTGACATTCACTGGACCTGAGTTCGATCCCTGGTCCCACAAGGTCCCCTGAACATCTCCAGGTGTAGCCCTGAGAGTCTCAAACACTTCTGGGTGAGGCCCTGGAGGTGCCCCCTATCCAGTCAGGGTGGCCTAGTAATCCTCTTCCCAGGCCCACCAAAGGCCCAAGCCATGTTGCAGGCTCTGTCCTGCCTTGAACTGATATCTGATGATCTGAGAATAGCTAGCAGGAACCCCCTAGGTCTCCTAGGCACCAGATAAGAGACAACCTCAAAATAAATTGAGTAAATAAAGATAAAATGTAAACTAAATAAATAAATAACAATAAATTGTTTGATAATGTGAAATTAAGATCCTTTATTTCCCATCCTTGTCAAGTAGCCAGTACATATTAGGTACTACATAAATAAGTATTAGTATAAAGGAGATTTTCCCACAGATAGGCTGGGGCAATGACTATCTCACTCAATCATCACCAAATCATTTTTTCTACACGAACACATCAGATCAACGTCCAGACCACAGTACTGGATGGAAAGCAAATGACTTGAACAGTTTTTTTTTTTATGAAGTTCACCAAACTGGACCAGAGAGCCGACTGAAGTGGTAGAATACATTCCCAGCTTGTGCAAGGCTCTATGCTTCAGACCTGGTACCATGGTCTCCTTTGCACTGTAGAATCTGAGCCCCATTTTAAAAGATTTAGTACAGGGAGCAGGAACGATAGCACAATTGGGTAGGTGTTGGCCAAGTATACTGAGCATGGTTCAATTCCCAAGTACTTCCAGGAATGAGCCCAGAGCCAGGAGTAATACCTGACTACCGCCATGTATGCCCCACCCTACAAAAATATTCAGTACCTCCAAACCATTCTCTGCAGAATTCTAATTAGTTACATGACAATAATCTCTTTAGGGTAACATGAAGCTTTGGGTTTGGATGCATAAACAAAAAGGAGTTATCACCTCAAATAAAGGGAAGAATGTTCTAAGAAGAATAAAATTGGGCCTAAATTCATAATGTAGAGAGCACAGTGGCTGAAGCACTTGCACTACATCCAGCTGAACCAGGTTTGCTCCCCAGCACCCCAGATGGCCTCCCCAACCTTGCCAAGAATATTCCCTGAGCACAGAAGCAGTGGTAAACCCTGAGCACTGCCAGGTATAGACTCAAAACCAAACAAACAAAAAAAGTTTGACTTAATTCAACGATGAGCTAAACACTCAGGATTTTTGAGTCATATGTTTAAGTATTGCTAAAAAGGCATTTAAGTTAGTTTTTAATTCATGTTGTAAATGTCTCACATTTAAAATTTGTGACCAAAATTCTCGATAGAGCCAACAGGCCAATAAAAATATTGAGTGACTCCAAAAAAACAGAGACAGGACTAGCCTCTTAGCACTGTTGTGTGTGGCCCAGCAAGTACTAGGTAGCAGACCCCAGCCACCTCTCTGTGGAGTCCACAAAATACAACCTAGTCCCTTCTCACAAAGCATGCCCAGTGCCACATGGAAGATTCTTTAAGCTCCACAAAAAGGAGCTGAGAGCATTCAAACAACACTAGGAGGCTCCAGAGAGAGGGAACCTGACCCAGGCTCTGAGTCTGGGATAAAAAGTTTTCTGGAACTTTCTAAAACATTTGCCAGAGATGAGTGAAGACTTTCCAAATTGAAGGAATATTGCGAGAAAGAAAACAAAAATCTAGACACATTGGCTATTACACATCCAAAGTAGGAAAAAGACTGAGGGTGAAGGTACAAGACCTAAAGGACCAAGTCCCCTTAGGTCCCACAGGCTAGATCCCCCCCCCCACCCCACCCCCCGTGTCTTTGCTTGTGTGCTCTTCAGTTTCCAGGTCTTCTGTGCTTCCTGGCTCACTCAATCACAAAGTTCATCATCTGTCCACTTGCTTAAACATGCCTTGCTCTTAAGCACAAATATGAATGTTTGCTCAGAACATGGAGCACTGAGAAATGAGCCTGACTGACAGTCTGGCACATTCCACAGTGCCAGTTTCCTCACTATTTTGACCTCCTTGAGAGTTTCATTCCAACATCTCCAAGTTCAAGGGGCCAAGACTGAAGCTTCTGAGTTTATTAAAACTTGCCCTGATGGGAACTGGCAACTGAGGCTTCATTTCAGTTTTAAGGACAAGCATCTTTTTGCCAGATGTTGAACTCAGACAATGAGAGGAGTCTGTAAAAGTCTCCATCTAAATAAAGAATAGTTTGGCATTTTAAACTGAACATACATTATTTAAAATATACAGCGGTAATGAGGGATGTTTGTCACATTCTAAATTTATGCATGTTGTATTAAAAGGGGGAGGTTAGAGATGAGAGAAATAATATAGGAGATAAACCCCTGTATCTCATCAACCCTATTTTACATCTTCCACATTACAGGGGTCCTCAAACTTTTTAAACAGGGGGCCAGTTCACTGTCCTTCAGACCATTGGGGGGGTCTGACTATAGTAAAAACAAAACTTATGAACGAGTTCTTATGCACACTGCATATCTTATTTTGCAATGAAGAAACAAAACAGATACAAATACAATATGTGGCCCATGGGCCATAGTTTGAGGACCACTGCTCCACAACATACAGGGGTTCCCCCCCACCCCCGCCCAGAGCCCCCAAGAGTACAGAGCTAGCAAAAGCCCCTGAGTGGCACTGAATGTGATCCCCAAACAAAAACAAACAAAAAGGATTCAAGAAAACAGAGTAAGACCTGCTCTGTTAAAAAGCAATGCAATTTAAGATGAAAGAAATTATTTGCAGAGGCAGGAAGAAGGGACGTCTGAAGATTCAGAGCAAAAAATGAGGGGCATGCTGTAATTTGGATCTCTTGATTCTATTGTCCCTGGCTTAGGGTTGGGTAGTTAGGTCTGATCATTTTTTATTTCCACTCAATGCTCGTGAGAACTACAACAAACTATACACAAAAGGGACTTGTTACACTAGCAGTCCAGGGAGTTAAGGGTGGAGGTATTGAGGTGCATGCTGGGAACAGGGGCAGAGGGAGGTCAACAGTGGTGGTGGGAACTGCCCTAATTTACTGTCACTATGTACCTTAAATATAATTGTGAAAGACTTGTAATTCACCTTGGTCTCAATAAAATAAAAATTATTTTAAAATGAAGGGTAGAAAAAAACAGTACAAAGATTAAGGTGCTTGCCTTGCATTCTGGGGATCACAGTTGGATACCCTGCACTATATATGGTCCCTAAACAGTCAGGATAGAACTCTGAGCACAGAGCCAGGAGTTGTCCTTAATCATTGCTGGATATGGCCCAACAACTCCCCTTCAACAAAATAAAGATTAGTAGCAAAACGAAAGCTATTTCCAAAACCATTGCACTGTCCTTCTCTGGGAAACATCAGATACTGCTGAAATGATCAGGTAAGTTGTGATTATTTGCCTCCAAGTGGCTAATTTATTGGCTCTTCCCTGGAGTAACTGGCCTGCAAGCATCCCAGGCATTCATCTAGTTTGTCTCACTTCACTCACTAACTGCAAGACAAAGGGTCTGTCTTGAATTTCATAAAGTCCCACATGTTACTGACTGTGACTAATCCCCAACCATTTTTATTTTGGGTTCAGACTGAGTCTCTAAGACAAGCCCATGTCACTCTCAACCATACATACCCAGTCTCTGCCTCGGGAAAATAATTAGAGCAAATTATGTGTCTGTACATAAACAGGTACCCATAGAACTGGAGGAATAGGCGTCACTCTTCGATTAAACCATAAGCGGGCATAATGGAGAACAAAATCGAATATTCCGCTGCATGCTGGTTGGGACTACGAGGTCTAGGCTGATGTGGCTGCTGCTTGCATTTCATTTCCCAGGCATGCAAAGTTCTTCTCTCTCCTATCACCATCTGCACACACTTTCCCAAAAGACCCTCACAGCTGTCCCATCCACACACAAACACACTCACACATCTAGGACCTCTTACGAGCTTTCTGTCTGGTTGTAATATGTATCTGTTTTCTTTTAACAGGAGTGGGGGGGGAGCAAAGCAGCTTGAGATTTTGAACAACTTAGAATCCACTTCAGTGTAAAAGTCTTCTCAGGATTGCTGACATTCTCCCGAAAGGGAACAGAGCAGAGTTTTAAGTGGCTTTGCTCCTGAGATTCAGATGTGCTCAAAGAGCTGGGACCCACCGCCAAATGGACTGGCCACGCTTGCTCTTCCAGGCCTCCTTCCTTTCTGTTTTGCTCTCCCTCCTCCTGCTGTTTAATTTTCCCCTAACTCCACTTTCTACCACAGCGTTACTAGATGTGCTTAGAAACACAGAACTTTCTTTAGAGAAAACAGCCTACAGTGAACTTTTGAATAATAGAAACCACCTGTGCGCCTCTGCTCCTTCTGCTGGGATTTTCTTTCCACTAACATAGATATCTCTGATACAAGAAAAAGAAAAGAAAGAAAGAAAGAAAGAAACACATAACCCACGACTCATCAAATGGCAGAATTCTCACTCGGTGCAGGGCAAGTAGAAAGGCTAAGACTGACCATGAGCCCTGCAAATGTTCCAAATTTCATTCGGGTTACTAGTTGGAACAATCCTAACTTCATCTCTTACACCTTCGCTGACATCGACACATCTCATTGCATTTCCTTTTGTTTGGGATCTTTGCAGTTAAGTGCTCAAAATAGGTTTGCAAACTGAGGGCAGCATTAGTCGCTTAAGGCAACCAAACTAGACCTCCTATCCAATTCTGACCAAAGAGCATTGACCAAGTTGCAAATAATAGCAAAGGCCACCAAGACTCCCCTGGGATTGAGGGGCCTGGTTTGAGAGTTGTCAAGCAAAAATATGCTCCAATTCTAAATCTATAAACAGGTGTGACTTTCTTGTTATTTTTTAAACTTCAGACAAAACTGTGCTAATCAGCACTACCATGCCTTTCTGGAGCACACTTGTTACCCCATCCAAAAATTTAGAGGCAGAGCTTAGAAAATCTGATATACTGGAGGAACAACTTAGAGAGAGAAAAAAATAGACTGGAGACGGGCCAGAGAGAACAGGTGAGGCATTTGCCTTGATGTGACCCAGTCTGGTGCAAATCACCGGATTATCTTTGTCACCCAAGCCCCCTCCAGAGGTCAATCCTGACCACAGAATATCCCCCTGAGCTCCAAAACAAGGGAAGAGAAGATATAGATAGATAGATAGATAGATAGATAGATAGATAGATAGATAGATATAGATAGATATAGATATATATATATATATATAAAGTATATGAGGTATGACTAGTTACCAGTCCTAACCTACTATTAATCATGTATTTAACCTGCTTTTTCTCCTACACAGAAACAATGACAAAAGCCCCGCTAACCTAAAGTTTAAAGATTACATGAAAACCCAACAAAAGTAATATATAAGGAAATTCAACTTAGGGGCCAGTGAGATAGGACAGTAGGCAAGTTGCTTGCCTTGCACTCGGCCAACCCAGGTTCAATCCCAGAAACTTCATATGGTCTCCAGAACCACCAGGAATGACCCCTAGCAAAGGGCCAGGAGTAATAAGCTTTGTGCACTGACAGGTTGGATGGGATAGAAAGAGAGATTTAAAAAAAAGAGAGAGAGAGAGAAAGCAAGTGAGAGAGAAAGAAAGAGAGAGGCCAACATAAAATGAAAAGATTCTCAGCACAAGTCTGGGAGCTGACCCATCTGGCTTTAATCCTGGCTTTGCCACTTATGATAGACAGAATCTTGTGTGAGGTCTTGACTGTTCCTTAAGTAATAGGAATAATCCATAACAAAACCTCTTCTACCATCTCTACTTGTCACCAACCCCCTAGCATGAAAGTTTCTCCCAAACCTAGAGAAGGGCCAAAAAGAAAAACAATGAAACCCACAGATAACCATACCCACAATTTAGAAAACCAACAAAACCAATCCTAGGAAGTGGCATCCAGATATAGAACTCCTGTAAGTTCCCTAAATGTTCCTTAAACAGTCTGACATAACATGCTCTAGGACAAATCCCAATGCAAAAGTACTGCAACTCTGTCCTCACGTTTAGTCCAAGGGACTGGAAGTAAATAATCAAAATTGTGACTCTCTGAATGAGCATTTATGTCCTTCTCCAATCTATCTGTTTTTCTTCCATTCTGCCTTCTCATCACCCGGCTTTACTTAGCATTGCCTTCACCCCAGTACCTTGATGACTTAATTGCCAAAAGTAAAAGTTAAAAAAGTAAAACTAAACAATATATCATCAGTCTCTACACAGCAAAATTGAAGATGTCTCCCTTTGAAGAGTTACAAAGCTTGCTGTCCAAAACCTCTGCCCTTTCTCGAGAAATCTGAGTCACTGTAGTTTAAAAATGTAGGTGGTAAAAGTACAAAGAATTACATTTATCCATTTTGTACGTTCTCTGGCTTTTCTGAGACGAGGGACAAATATCTCTAGAACAATTAGCTCTTCAACCCTCTCATTTCACATCGCAAAATCTTCATTCTCCAAAAAGAACCACAGACATCCTGGGACCATAGAGGGGGGCAGTTTGGGGCTCACTTTTCTTTCCTTTTTACAAAAAAGTAAAATATGAAGTCCATGAATTCAGAATCTTTTTTTAAAATTAATACTGTTTCCCTAGAGAATGCACTTGGAAACAAATTTTACAAAAAAGTATTTGAGTTTTCTTTAAAACAATATTTTAAAACCCCTCTGTAATTCTTCGCTGGGTGGGAAGGGTGAAGGGACTTTAAAAGCAGACTTAAAAGAGAAAGAATTCTAAATCAAAGTCCTTGTCCCATATGAAGAGGCCATACAATAAAAGTATTGCAACGCCTATCTTTCCCTGACAAGGACATACAACAATAGTTGTGCTGTTGAACAGCATCTAGTTACAAAGACTTCATTCTCAGAAGTTACTTGAAACTACTCTTCAAATGAGAACCTCTACCATTTAAAGAAGGGGAGAAAACACCAACTAAATGAATCCATCAGAAACTTGAGTAACTTAGTCATTTTAATGTAATATGCATCCATGCAGAAATCTTGTTACAGTGGGACAAAGATGCAAGCAAGCTTTTGCCAATTCTCATCCAGGGTCCCTGCTTCTTCCTAGACGTTTGCAACTCATTTATTTTTCTTGTCCAATTGTTAAATGTAACGAATAAATTCTCAGGTGTGTATCATTTCCCATCAGCAATATTGTTTATTTTTTTATCTAGGAGGACTGATGAAGTGTATTCTGTATCAAAGATATTTGCAATGTGTATGGCTTGTCTGCAACAATATGGGAGCCCAAGCAGCTCTGTTCACTGATCAACAGTCTACTACCATGAAGGTTTACAGGCAGATACACACGATCTCACTCATTCTATAGTAAGCTCTGTCAGCATCCCCATTCCTCATTCATTTGAAATGTTTAAAAATGCCACGAAGAAGGGATTGATGTCATCTCAACACAGAAATCCATCTGTCTATGGCCTTCCTTTGATTTTACTCCTTCTGCAGCCAAAATGTTCACAAAAGTTGATGAGAATTTGTCAACCTAAGGACTTGTAATGTCAGCTCCCTTGAATGGCAATGGAACACTTGAAAGTGACAAGGAGAAGATCCTGTCTGCACAAATATTCATTTTTTGTAGGAGCTTAAAATTAGATAATGAATCCCGTTAGGATGAAAAAAAATTAATGTAGGATGCAAAATGCTTCCACTAGAAGAGACAGGTACCTAGCACAAAAGAGATGCCTCCTTGGTTTCCTCAGATTGAGTAATAGGTCTCTGATTTTGAAAACCTTACAGTTCCTATTATCAATAGACAAATGCCCTTCACTACAAACAAACAAACAACAACAACAACAAAAGCACCTCTCAGATCAAGCTCTAAGACACATCACAAACACATCGCGAACATGTTGCACTATCCAATCGTGGGTTGGCAAAATTACAAAAGGAAATAAGATCACCCAAACCATAGCAACAAAGACAACAGCCTACAATGGCAGATGCTACCCAGACATACGTACAAATGTTTAAATAGTACTCATTTTTTATATCTATGTTGTCGCTTCTATTTTGCCCACTTTATAAACCCAAAGGACACTTCAGAAATCATCATTAAAATATTTATATGAATATATTTGGTCTGAAATTATTTATGTTAGGAAGTCACTGGTTATTTGGAACTACCATAAGCCCTTGCAAAAGACCTGGGGAAGAGGACAATGGGATGAGTCCTTTTTATTTTTAAAATCCATGTTTCTTTATTTTCAATAGAATCATTGAAAATTTTTTATTCGCACCTCAGTTTTTCCTTTTCAATATAATAAACAACCCCAACTTTTTTCAGATTTACTAACTTCTTTAGAAAAGAAACTTAAGATTTTTCACACATTTCTTCTTTATTCAATAGAAGTCAAGATCAACATATGCATGTTTATAGTATACACATATCAAACCCTAATTAGTATAGATGCAATGGCTACTAAATAGCTTTTTATTTCTTCTTACAAGTTACAAAATTAATATTGAAAGAGGCCTTGAATTTTGTGCTGACGTCATTAAGAATTAAAATTGGTATAAGTTGATTAAATGATTAAATAAGTCACTTAAGAGCATTAAGGTAGAATGTGTACGTATTCTGCATTTTTTTCTTGAATTTTAAGAGATTTAAAAATATAATAAGATTTCATGTTTGATTTCTCTGAAATAATTTACAGGACCACAATCAAAGAATTTCTGTAGGGCAAAGAAAATTTAAATTTTTAAAAATCTAGTCACTACAGAAATTTATATCTCTCATGGATATAAGAAAATGCGTGCAATACATATTTAATAAAACAGTACACACAATTCTAATTTTTCAAATAATGCGCGCACTAATTCTCAATGGTTTCCCCCACACCTCTAGAATTAATTCATTGATCAGAATCAAAATATTTCAAAAAAATGTGTTATAATTCTTCTTCTATTCACTAAGCTTCGTTCTATCAACAAGAAAGAACAAGTCAATCCAAACTTTTGACCCCAACACTAAAGAGCAAAGTTCGTTCTCCCTCCTAAGTGACTATGTCGAAAATCTGAGTTCAAGTATCTCCATGGGAAGGATTTGGATTTTTGACTTTTTACTTTCCTTTTGATTCAAGGTAGGTATGTGATACCATTTATATGACATCCAACCCTGGGGCCAGAGAGATAGCTTAGTGGTAAGGCATTTCCCTTGCACGCAGCCAACCGAGGACTGACAGTGGTTCGAATCCCAGCATCCCATATGCCCCCCCCCAAGCCTGCCAGGAGCAATTTCTGAGTACAGAGCTAGGAGTAGCCCCTAAGCACCACCATGTGTAACCCCAAAACAAAACAAAACAAAACAAAACAAAAATAATAATAATAAATGACATTCAATCCAAAATGACAGGATGTAAATAGGGATCTAAAACGTATCTGAATTTCTATTTGTTTAAAAAAAAAAAGAAGAAATAAAGCCCCTGATTTGGAACCCAAAGCCTGACTTTAATATTGTTCTGTGTAAGCAAGTGGTTGGTCACTCCGAGACCTCCTTTGCATATGTTCAAATAAAATTCATTACTTGTTCACAACATTGCTATGAAGGTTAAGAAAAAAACTAAGAAAAGTGAAAGCTACAGTGTGTGACAGAACTCAGAGTAGCAGCTGCAGCAAAATAGACACCCAGTAAAAATTACATGCTGTGGTCCTTGCCTTTCCTTCCATTCCTATTTTCTCCTCTCAGCTGATCCAGGTTCAAAATATGCACCAGGAGTAAAGTATGCTCCAGACCAGGAAAGAAACTGTTTCAAGTTCTCAAGACACGGGGGCCGGAGAGATAGCATGGAGGTAAGGCGTTTGCCTTTCATGCAGGAGGTCATCGGTTTGAATCCCGGCGCCCCATATGGTCCCCTGTGCCTGCCAGGAGCAATTTCTGAGCCTGGAGCCAGGAATAACCCCTGAGCACTGCCAGGTGTGACCCAAAAACCAAAAAAAAAAAAAAAAAAAAAAAAAAAAAAAGTTCTCAAGACACATTAAAGTTACACCACTTCATTGATGTTTGTCCAAGTCATATCTGGGTTTGCATGAGCTGTATATGAGGTGCTAGAGACCCAAACTCACCAAAACTACTAAATGCAAACTGTTTTCTCTGCATTCTGATTATGCAAACCCGAATTGTAACTTTCACAGTGAAATAATCATAAGCAAACAAGAAACATTATTTTCTAGCATTTTGGGGGGGAATTCTCATGTATGTGTTAGCAGCAACCAAATCATTCCAGTAAAATTCAGAGACAGTCAAGTTTGGATCAATAATTTAAGCCTTGGTGGGAGACAGCAGTAGGATGACAAGACTGTAATTAGGACTAAAAAAGCAAAATGATAATAATAATACACATCTCAGCAGTCCCTGTTCCAAGTTTAAGCTTGCCAAAGTGTTCCTAAGAGGAACCTAAGTGTTAAAATGGAGCTTAGTAAAACTTTCTTTTCTAAAAATATAAAGGGGGAACTCCAAAAGCCTCTAGTTTAAAACAAGCCGTGAAAGAAAAAAAAAAAAAAAGGAATGGGCAATGGATTATAAAATTCTGCACTTGATATCTTATTGCTCAGGATCCTTTTACAATCGTTACTTAAAACCCAAATACTTTGCAAACCATCCTCATTCGTGATGAAATTCAGGGTTTTATGTTTCTTTGGACAAAGCCTTGCCAGTTCATTCATTCCTCCCTCTCTTCCATTTTCCCCTCACCTCCCAAGTATTTGCCAATTGATGACATATTTATTTTTATTTTGTGAATAATATCTTTATTTAAGCGCCATGATTACAAACATGTTTGTAATTAGGTTTCAATTATAAAAAAAAATGAACACCCTCCTTCACCAGTGCAACCTTCCCACCACCAACACCCAACCGATGACATATTTCCAAAAGCAAAAATCTAACCTCTGGCTAACTATGGGGGGAAAAACCCTGCTCAAATGGTAATAAACTAAGTACACAGAGACTGCATCCAATCTGTCTTTTCTGTTCTGCTCCTGTTCTGATCCTTAATATGGTTCTCAATAATCTATATTAACATTTGTGAGCAATTAGAACTGCGGCCTCTGTGGAAGTTTTACAAAGCTGACAGACTGTGCTGAGTCCTCGAGAAGCAACTGGAGGCCTCCAGCAAGTGAAACACCCAGTCCTACTGTGTACAGCCATGACCACAACAAAGGCTGTGGTTTCTCCCACACTAGCCCTAAATAGGTTTAAATTAATGCTATTCATCACTGGGTGGGAAAGAAGACAAGGCAAATCCAAGACAGCAGCAGCATTGGGAAATTTCTTACCAACCAGCCAACCTCTTAGCCCTAAAAGAGTAAACCTCAGAGAGAGCAACTCTCTCTCTTTCTCTCTCTCTCTCTCTCTCTCTCTCTCTCTCTCTCTCTCTCTCCTCTCTCTCTCTCTCTCTCTCTCTCCCTCTCTTCTCTCTCTCCTTCTCTTTCTCCCTCTCTCTCCTTCTCTTTCTCCCTCTCTCTCTCTTCCTCTTCACTCTCAGCCTTTGAGAGTTTCATCTTTTTTTTTCCACCACATTCTAGATAAAGGATATCGTTACTACATTCTAGACAAAAGAGATTGTTACTATCCTCATGTTACACAGGAAACTGCTCCAGCACAGAAAAGCCATATGTATCACAAGATTTGTGGATTAAATGTGTTAACTCCTTTTCTTTTTTTTTTTTTTGGGAGGGGGGGAGTGAATGAGGGTTTGTTAACTCCTTTGAAGGAAAAGGATATGTGTTTTAAACTGCTTTTGCCAATAATTGACATTAGCTCAACCAGTTACAAAAATCTATCCCAAGTTTAAAATCAGAATTGGAGAGGGTGATATTTCTCAAATTTAAATATCACTGTATGAGTTGTTTTTTTTTTAAACACACTTTATTATGATCAATGACGGGAATTAGTTAAACTTTTTACAGGAGAGTTTATTTTGATGGGGAAAAAGTTTTATAGCAGAATGCACTGTCCTGGTTTGTAGGATTTGTACTGTCCTGATTTGTATGTGTACCCTCATATACCCTCATACGACAGCTAACAATACTCGATCTATTGCATAGAGATGCAAAACTCTGACCTGTATGATTTGTACTGTCCTGATATGTATGTGTACAAATACACAAACACATATACTCTCATACGACAGCTAACAACAATCTATTTCATAGAGATGCAAAACTCTGCAACTAACATGCTAACTAACAAACATGCTGACTATCATTCCCTAAAAAGAAAGAGAAATGATCTTCATTCATTCGACATAAAATTCTAAACGATAACTAGAGAACCTTTTTTTTTTTTTTTTTTGCACTTCTAAAATACTATTTCTCCCAGCAACTAACAGCCTGAAGCAGAGAGCAACACTAGTCTTTGAAACAACTAGTATTTTTTTTAAAAGGCAGATGCACTCCCAGTGCTCCAAAACAGCACTGTGTACAGCCTGGATGTGCACATACATGCACGTAAAACACACACATACACACACATGCACCACGCTCCTACGCAGACACTCCTAATCTTGCACCTGCTCTGAAGCAGGAGGAAGTGAATTCTCAATCTGTCAACGTGACCATCTGGTCGATCTGTGATCACGGCTTTCTCTATTACTCTATGAAGGAATGGCAGTCTCCGAGCCAAAACACAACCAAAGTGCACCTGAATGGGAGTATTTCTCTCTGTCTTGGGTGAAATGGGAGAAGAGGTGGCCTATTAGTGGCAGTATCATCAATAATTTTCCACGTGCATTCATGGCAAGTGAAATAAAGTCTACAATATGGCACAGGTAACGAGGTCATCAGTAATTCTGCCTGTATGGGGTGCCAGGACAAGTTTGTGACTTGCTTTCTTGGCCAGATCAACAGCTTCTTTCAGGAAGCAGTACAAACTTTTGCTCTCTGCTCGCTCCCAGCAAAACTGGGAAGCAAGGATGCTTTGAGTGGCCACTATCCTGAAATCCCACTGTGCAAATCCACTGTGAAATTCCAATGTGTGTTTTCACCCTTCAAACCAACAAGTATTTGTGCCACCACAGATTCTCATTTTGCTGATTGTCACTGACTAATTGACAATGAAGTACAATGACCTGGCCAATTTTGGTAATTATTTCCCTTTCAAAGGGAACTTTCCCTTGCTGAATTCGACATAATTTCATTTGTTCGAGTTTTTTAATATCTCCCCACAGCTCCTTTAGAGGGTTTATTCTACCACCAACCACTCCCTAAGCCAGAAAAAACAGTTAATACCTATCAAAAATAAATCGTGACACTTTCACTCTGTGGCCCAGATACACTCATTTACATCTCTCTGTCCAAAAGTGAATCCTTAAAAAGTCTTACAAAATTGTAATAATTCAGCTCAGAATCTCTCTAAAACCTGATTACATCATCATAAGTTATACATCAGCAGTTTTTTAAAAAAAAGAAGAAGGAAAGAAAGAAGGAAAAAAAAAAAAACTCCAGAAAGTTCTCGGTTGAGTGCCTACTAATGAACAAAGGTTAACTTTATCTAAAAGGTCAAATGCCTGGTGGCTAAGGTTATGACCTTAACAACTTAAATTGTGACCTTGCCACGTGCCGGGTATATTGTAGATTGTGATACAGATCATCTGTTAAAGACTGGTCATAAATTAGCTTTACTGTTACATGCCCAGGCCCCCCCCAAAACTCCCCCCAAAAATACATTTGCCACAATACTATATCTCTAAAGTTGTCATATGATACACAGGAAGAACAGCTAGAATAGAGACCCAATGAAGGGCATAAAAATGGTTTTCCTCTTTCATACTTTTAACAAGATGAAATTCCCCAGCTTATGGAATCATACCGATTTCATTCCACTTGCTCCTGTGGCTCAGCCACAAAAATTCACAGTAATAATGCCACTGGATGTGGGAAGGAGGGACCCAAATGCAATGTATGCATCGGAGTACAGTGTCTCAATAAGTCTTAAAATAAATCTTCACCTCTGCTTTTAAAACATGACTGATTCAGCATTAGCTGCCAGTATTGGCACGTGAATGCTAAGAATTCAACTTCTAAAGAAGTGGCCGAGGCATGAAGCATTAATACTGTACAGTTTTTTTTTTATTTTAAGAAACAAAGATCTCATTTTTTAATCCATCTATGAGAGGGAAAGGGCTTTAGAAAAAATAATATAATGTTAAAAGATAATTGGGGATAGTGGTGCTGGGAGGGGAGTTTGAAGGGGAATATATACGTAGGTGGAAAGGCCACAAATGGTTTTTGGCATATTTCTTAAGCACGTTTCAGAGTCTCCGCCTCCTGCCAATACTGGCAAGTTCTCAAAACTTTTTGAGGAGGTAAAAACATTGTTTAGTGTTTACAAATCTTCACTATTATAACAGATGCTTGTCAAATCAGTTGTATGTAAGTCTGACCAATCTACCTCTCATTTGTATCGGCAGCTCCCCTTCCTACAAATAGCAGGTTCCAGGGTCCCCCAAAATCAGATTTGAAATTGCTTCCAACAATCGGCTCTGTCCATTTTTCCCTACAGTCAGCTGCAGGGCACTCAACAGAATCAGCTCCAAGAAAGAAATAAAAAAAGAAAGCCGGTGGCCTTGCACTTGGCCAGCTTTCAGGCCTCACAAGGGAGTCTGGGGATACGGCAGGAAAACCAAACCAAAAGGTAGTCGGATCCATGTTACTATCAATGAATCTTTCATAAGCAATAAGGATGCTCAGTCTTCTGCATAACCTTCTATATGTCATTTCACCAGTGTCATCCTGGAGGTACCCGAAACCACCAGCAACTGGGTTAGCTCCAAGGTTTCGAGCCGCAGCGGCATAGTAACACAGCATCCACAGCAACGGAGAAGGCAGGCTCAAGGCTATACTTCTGCCTTCTGCCACCTCCCTTTGGCTCAAAGGGGAGAGTGAGTGTGCCCCAAAAACCAACCCAAAACACATAGCCAGGATTTTAACCTTGAAGGTCCCTTGTCAGGAAGCCCCAACAGAAGGAGTCTCACCTGTTGGTACTTTCAATTTTCTAGACTAGCCACTGAGAGTAGCTGTGAACATGTTCAAATGATTTATTTTCCCAAATATCCCCCAAACCAGCCAACACGATTTTCAATAGTGTTCTTTGAAAGTGGTCACTACGTATTTGTTTCTTCCCTTTCCCTATCAAACTCCACTAAGAGGTGTAAAAATATGTTCCTCTGCTTAACTGGGTTTTTGCAATAGATACCATAACCACCGTGAGGTTAAAAGGTAGTTAAGAAAGGGCTACCTGTCCCAGCCAAGTGTCATTTGAGAAGAGCTGCCTTTGCACTTTCCCTACCCAGAACTGGGCTACAGCAACAGGCACTACTTATAATTAAGTATACATTTTTAAAACCCCAAATATTTGAAACACTTACAGATCACATCCTCTAAAATACTCCTCTATCCTCTGCCAACAGAATGCAAATGACGAAGGGACATGCTTGCAAAGTTAATTTCTCCAGTTTCTTATGTTGGGACAGATGGATGACAAAAGTTCTCTTTCTAAAACATTATTGAGGAAAAGAACAGAGGACTGTAATATCAGCTGACTTCTTTTTAAGAAATGAAGTCCACACTTGTAGAATTAAGAACTATTTTGTGGCCCATCTGAATTTTCAAGGCATATCTTCTCTCTTGTTCAGTGAGAAAAGGCCTAAATAGACAGGCCTCTGCAGCTACCTCCTTGTTGTATTCCACTACCTTCTTTTGTCCGTCTGGCTCAAATAACTGCCATGACGGTAATCTCGCAAGACCGATATGTACATATAAAAAGTTAACAAGTTACACAAGCCCTGAGCTTTCACACACACAATGCGCCTTTTGTCTGAAACAAGGGGAAAGGAACAAAGTAAAAAAAAAAATGCACTATTTTATCCAGTGCTCTCAATGCTATGATATGTACAGGTCAAACATGCCTTCGAAACAGTCTTGAAACAATCAATTTATTATGAATCAAAGCAACTCATGGAATCAGTGAAGACTTTTTCCATGTCCTCATGCACTCAACAGGTTGGTTAGTTTCATTAAAACTAACTTAAAACTACTTAGAGTTGGTCCCCTCGCCCCCTCCATCCCCAGCCAACTCAACTATTTTAGACAACTTTAAGCATTTCTAAATACCAAGCTCCAACATTGAGATCTATATGATTCATTATTTTCCTTCATACAATGATCAACAATTTTATGGTAATAATGCCTCCAATCTCTTCTCATTTATAGGGGGGGGACTCAACACAATTCAATAGTTATAAAGATAATTTTTAAAAAAAAAAAATCAGAAACCAGGCAACTAAAAATATGACCTCACTACCAAAGTAAATGAAAGATCACTTGTCAGTTAAAAATACTCTGACAAGTCTTGATGAGACTTCTCTCACTCATCCTCATTCAAAAAATAAAAGTGCTTTCAACCTATCATAAAGCATACCAACAATTCTGAAAAAACACTACTTACCAAAAAAAAAAAACTGAATTGCAGAGATTATTCTTGCCAAGCAATAGTTTTCCACCCAAATACAGAGAGGCCCCCTCAAACCCCCATAAGGCTGAGCTGTATCTACCTTGCAAAATACACACTGCCTGGGAGGACTCGATGCCCACACTACTACTACTGGGGAGGCAATCAGGGATGGTCAGCATATACAGAGATCACCAGAAAAGACATACAAACAAACACGTAAGAAAGCAGAAAGGATTGCTCACCATGGCACTTACCTGCTGCATGCACAAAGTATGCCAAATATAAATCGAGTTCCTTAACAGAAACCCCTATGTGGTGGGGCTGGACACAGAGCCCAGGATTGGAGCACTGTGGGGACTTTACCAGGCGCTCGCCATCAGTACTTTCCAGCGGAATACCTTTAAATAAAATCACCATAACGAGGTCCAACCTCCAGACTTTGTCTGCCTGGCGGAGGCAGTCAATTCTGCGCATCTTGCCCTTCTGGTCCGGGTTGGAGAGAACGCAACATGGCGGCTTCTTCCCTGTCACTGTCAGCACAAAATCCTCCCGGTACTCGGGCCGGATGTCTTTGCGCAGCTTGGCCAGGAGGCGAGATGCCCACTTCTGCTTGACCTCTGGCTTCTCGCTGAGCAACTCGTCCTTCACGGCTCTCTCTTCTTCTTTTGACATGCGTTTTTCATGCTTTTTGAAGTATTTTCGCTTTCGGGCCTGCAGGTTGAACCATGTGTAGGCGAAGGCTCGGACATGGGGCAGAAGTGCTTCGATGAAAGGATGAAACTCATCCTGTGGGGAGGAAGGAAAAACAGACTCTGACTTGACCATTACCACCAAGGAGGCAAGTGTCACGAGCTTGTTGCCACGTGCACACACATGCAAGCAAGTTGTCTTGAGTTGGTCAACACACATGCACACATGTTGTCTTGAGATGATCCACACAAAGACTTGAGCTGGTCACACATACTCACCAACACACTCACACACATATAAGTTGTCTTGATCTGATCATCAGACACATCCAGTTGACTGACACCATCTAGGAAGCAAGTTGTCATGAGCTGGTCAACACACACACACATACACACACACACACACACACACACACACACACATCCTTTGATTTCAGTTGAAATGTAGTTCAAATATTCCAAGACCTGTATCATAAAATAATCCCAACAGGCAGAAATTTGGGGGTTAAGGGACAGCAAAAAGAAAGCTGCCAATAGTAATTCTCACAAAGTCCATGACAAAAATAGCAAATGATTACAAAAAATAAAAAATAAAAAAACAAAACATGTTGCGATATGGTCACCACTGGGTACCAAGTCATGTTGCCAGGCCCATGGTCCACCTTCATTCTCTAGTAAGTGAAATTTATCAAAATGCTTATAATAATAGATCATCTGCACCCTATTTCAAGGAAGGCAGATCTAATTTTGCTCCAGCCTTGACCTCACTACTTGTAGTACAGCCAGGGTTTCGCCGCCAGATTGGCAAATTCTAAACATTTAGATGCCAGTCAATGTTTATGAACGTCTAGGAGCAAAACTCATCTCCACAATCAATGACAACAAAGGCATTCCCAATGTGGGGACAGCCTGTGCGCTGCTGTCCCTGCATCGTTTTGGTAATGCCTGGAGCCTTCTCTGAAATATTAGCTCCAACTGAATCTTTAATCACAAACCATGAGTTGTTTAGCGGGCCCACATACCAAAGAAAGTTAACAGATTACAAAAAAAATTTAAATCTAGACAGAAGATATTACTGCTAATAGTATGGCCATCACACACACACACACACACACACACACACACACACACACATACAAAATAAGTTAAAAAAATAAAAAACTTATCTAGACTAGACCAGAGGATAAATATGTGTGATGAGTGCTGCAACCAAATACATTTTATGTACTGATAATATGGTAAAATACCTTCAATAATAGTCATCTCTTTTAAAAAAGAAAGGTTATTATTAAATTTTTTGAAAAGAGTATTTTAGGCTTTTTGTCATGCCATGATTAGGATAATCCAGGAAAAATATCACGGACACCTCTTAAAATTCAAGGAACCTAAAAATAAAATTGAACTGAAAACATTTGAATGTTTCTCAATTTTACTGAAAGAATCTTATTCTTTTACCTGGCTTTTTAAAAGAAATCATAAATATAAAATTAAAGAAAAATTAAACAGTAACGGTTTCAAAACTGAGTACATCTAACTTTTGATTAACCAATCCACACTAATCTTATATAACTTCTGACTGCCCCACAAACCCCCAAGATAAATTATTTACTTTCAAATAAATAAAGATGATAAAACCAAAGAGATATTTCAAGATCTTTCTCAAGGGGTGCAAATTATTAAAATGCACTCTCTGGTTTGTAATATCAATCTAAATATATTTTTGAGAGGCACAAAAAACTATAATGTCCCAAACATTATTACTGCTTAAGCAATTATTAAATTTTAAGTGCCCAATGTCAAATGAGTGATTAAAATTGTTTAAAATATTTTAGCAGTCAGGTCAGTTAAAATACTATATATTATAACCATTATCTAAGTAGCAAATGGATGTCTGGATTTTTTAAAGTATGCACATAGTAATATAATATATAATAAATCATTTTAATAATTGACACTTTCCTCTCCGAACAAATTTCAGGCTGTATATTCCAAGTTTAGCTTCGAAAACTGTCTTTTCTCCATAAAAGAATCCAAAAAAGATGTCAGCTCTTATAACATGTGTGCAGTCTTTCAATGAAGAAGAAACAGTGAAAAACACACACAAAATTAATATTATTTACCACAAACTAGTAACATTTCTGGTGCTCGCAAATCTTACTTTTGATCATATTTTAAAAGAGAGGAATAGGAAAGGGCCTGATGGGGTGGGCATTTTTTTCTTAAGACAGAATTATTTAATAAGGTCCACGCCAATCCACAAAGCACAGAAACATTACTCAATTCTGAGCTCATCCTTAAAATGTTCTAAAATTCCTAAAGCAGGGGTTTGGAAATAGTCCTTTATATCAACTGATTTTTGCACAGGACTTGCAAGGGAGCAAGGCTCACGACCTCAGTAGTCTACCTTCACTCCAGTCCCCAAAAGGTAGGTTTACCTTTCAAGTCTCAGGCCCATTTTCCAAATGCAAAGTGCAACTTAGTTCCAAAGCACTCTGAAGCATGTTACACTATTACCATATTACAAAGCTGTCTTAATGTTAATCAGCATTTTAAACACACATTCTAATATGGCAGTTAAGTGTTCGAAGATGGCCCCAATAGGCGTCTCAGAAAACTGCGAACTGCGTTCATTCCTGTTCAAAAGATCTTGTTGACCTGCCAACCAAATGCCCAAATATCTCATCATAAAAATCCTTAAAGGAGGCCAACTGTGTCAACTAGTCATTACAAATCATCTCATTCCCCAATCTTGCATCAAAAGTATTGACTTATGACTCGCCGCAGCTTTCAAAAATAGGAATGCACGATATTTTGTCTAACTTGACTCACATACACCACTAAAGTGCTAGCTATCTTTCTCGTGTCAGGATTAGAGAGAGTTCAGAATATCCAAACTGAATACTATCATCAAGTTTGTAGGAAGTAGCCGGGCATAGCATACATTAGTTTGAGAAAAAAAAAATAATTGTAGGTCCTTCTAAATCATGTGGCGGCACATATTGCCATAAGCTATGTGGTATTTCAAAATATTCGAGAGAAAACAAAGAATATTTTACGGATGGTCTCGATGAGAAAGTTGCAGGCCACCAAGAAAAACAAACCTGTTTCCAAAGCACCATGACTTGGAATCAGCATTTTAACGCGTGATCCAAGTAAGCCAAGTTTAAGGACCAGCAAATGCTGATTTTTTTCTGGAACGACCTCTTTGTAAAGGTTTACCTACAAATTTCTACTGAGTTGTCTTTCTATGGCCAGGTGAGCAGAGGGTGAAGTTATGATATGCCTATGTAGATTAAAAGATGATAATTTACACTTTCCTGGTCAAGTTTTATTTTTTTAATTTGCATACACATAGGTGAAGTCTATCTTTTCATTTAGAATAGTTTAATCACTGTGCTTAGTGAAATTCTGTTTGAAGGACCAATAAATCACCAGTATTCATTTTCTTAAAAAAAAAAAGACTCTAAAACTTTATACATATTCCAGTAAGTGAAATAAGTTTATAAATAAATAAAATTTTAAGGAGAAGAATTCATAGCATATACGGTCCTTTTCTTCGCAAACAGTTGCACTAAGTAATAAGTGTTTTTCTTAGCGCTGTTTCTAGAAACAGGCCTAGAGAAAGTATCGATCAGGCTGCCAAGTTAAGTTGTTGTTGTTGTTTTTTAATTTAAAGCAACTTTTTCAATGTGCTCATAGTTAATAATCTAAAACAATCTAGCTTTGTTAAATAGCTGAAAGATGTCTTCTGCCGGCCTATACGGAGTGAGACATAGGTATCCTCCTACAGACCACTCTCCTGAAATAAATATAAGCGTATTTTATGATCTACAAGTTTTCTTTCTCACTCCTCTTGTACACTGGTATTATCTGCGAGTTGTCTGTGTGGCAAACTTTGGCCAGCTACCACTCCAGCCTTCGAATCTCAGCATTTTCACTGTAGTCATAACTCATTCAAATTATCTTACACTTTGCATCTTATCCATATGCAATTGTGAACCCTGCCAGAAGTGGTTGGGGAAAAAAAAAGTTTCACTCCAGACTTCCACAAAGTAAAAGAAGAACTTTGGAAGTTTGTGAAAGGGAAAAAAAAAAAAAATAAAAATTGAAAGAAAATAAAAACTTTCACAATAACTCAAAGCAACTGCTAGCCATTATTAATGCTAGGCCTAAATCCCAAACAGACCATTTCCACATAAAAGATGCATTTAGGAGTCTTGTAAGATCCAAGAGACGGTGTTAGTCCGGTTAGCTAGGGCACTAAAGAAGGGATGTCATGTGCGAAATAGGTCCAGAATCCGGAAAGGAGGGGTGGGGGGGGGGGAGGAAAACTGTTGATACTTTTTGAGACCTCCAGAAAGTATTCCGGTTAAACCGTTATCTCCTGCTTTATTGGTGAAAGCAAGAGTTAGTAGCAGGTTTTTCAAGGGAGTGAAGGATAAATATTTTTACAACGAAGCATTCAACTTCAAGGGGGGTGATAAAAATGACCAGATCACACTGTACCGAAACAGGACGAAAACTCACACTTAAAAAAAAAAAAAGAATTTTTTAAAAGTGCAAAATATCTTTGACTTCATGAAGCCTTTTAGTCCAAAAATAAATAAATAAATAAAAGATTCCGAAAAGGGCCAGACTGAAGGTGGGGTGGGGGGGAGGCAGCGTGCAAAGAGATAGATAGATACTCTTGGGCCCAGAGAGGGTGCTGCAAACCGGAGAGGGCTAAAAAAACGGATTGCATGAAGAAGAGGGGCGCCTCCGGGGTGCGGAACCCCCAATCTGCTTGGAGGAGCTTGGAGGGGGGAAAAAGAAAAGTTGCCCCCCGTCCTGCGCGGTGGAGGCGGCGGCAGCGGGGTGGGGGAGCCGCGTCCGGGCCACGGCCGGTGACCATCTCCGCCCTGCGCTCCCCGGCTTGTCGCCGCAGCGTGTGGGCTCGTCGGGACCCCCAAAACTTTCACGCCAGCGGCTGAGCGAGCGAGCGAGCGAGCGAGAAAGAGAGCCAGGCGCTTAGGACGCAGGCTCCACCCGGCCGGCGCGCGTCCGTCCACGCAGCCCCGCTCCGCCGAGCCCTGGGCCGGCTCGCCCCCGAATCCGAGGGGCGCCGGCCGGGTTCGAGACCCGGGACCCACGCGCGCGTCCCTCCCACGGCCGGCAGGACCCCCGCGGGGGGCCAAACAATAAACAAAACAAACAAAAGTAAGAGTTCGGGGGTTGCAGCCGCGGTGCAGGCTCCGGGGAGCGCGGGGCCTTGCGGGTGGTGCAAGGGATCCCCCCCTTATTCCCCGCCTCGGGCTTCCCAGCACCTCCGGGGGCTTTTGCACGCGGATTGGGGCTGGATGGAGAGGTGGGCACAGATCGCGGCCCCCTTCCCCTTTGGCTGGCCCCCCCGGGGCGCCTTGCAACTAACTCCAAGCAGGCGGCCCTGCCGGCTTGCAGAAACGCTGAGTCCCAGATTTCAGCTTGTCATGGGCTGCCTGCCACCCCGCCGCCGAAAACACGTGCGGGGCCCGTTCGTTCCGAGAGAGAGAGCCCCGGCGATCCGCAGTCCCTGGCCCCCCGATATGATATTAATTAACGCATTAATAATCAGAGGGCGCCATTAGCCATGTGCCCACACAAATGGCCGTGCAAGAAGGAATGCACCCGCCTGGAAACAAAAGTTACTTTCTGAAAGCTGCATTTCTCCCCCCTGCTCTCTCCCCCCGACACACGCGCGCACACACCAGCAGACACACATATAGACACACACAGACACACACACACACATAGAGAAACACGCGCAGCCTCCCCGGGGCCCCAGCGGGGCGCGACGTTCCAGGGGGGTGTGCTCTCCATTGCAATCCCCCAGACCCAACCCAGGTCTGCCCCCCCCCCACATACACACACACACACACTGGCACCTTAGGGCACCCCCTCAAGCCTCCCATCCCTTTCGGCCTCCAAACAGCTGCTGCTTACCTGGGTGAGACAGAGCGGAGAATACATAACTGCCGGGCGGTGGGGTGTGCGTGTGCGTCTGGGTGTGCGGTTATTTTTTTTTTTTTTGGAGGTGTGCGTGAGTGCAGGGAGAGAGAGAGAGAGAGAAAAAGAAGAGCAAAAGAAGGAGAGAGAGAAAGGAAGAGAAGAGGGAAAGAGAAAGAGAAAAAGGAGAGAGGAAAAAAAAGAGAGAGAGAAGAAAAAAGAGAGAAGGGGGAAGAAGAAAAAAAAATCAAGCCTGCTTCTTGCGTTCACATTTCCAACTCGGTTCAACTGCAGCCTGGGAAGCCCAGCGCTAGTGCCGCTCCATGAGCTGAACTTTCACCCCGCTTAGAGTTTCCCTACACCCCACTAGACATGTCGACTGGACGCGGGCGTTAAAGGCATAGCGCACCCTTTCCCGCGCCCGCGCCCGTCCGCCCGTCCGTCCGTCCGCCCGCCCGCCGGCCGGGTGCCCGCGAGCTGCCCGCGCGCCCGCCGCCGCCGCCGCCGCCGCCTCCTCTCTGCACCGCACCGCGCAGTACAGCCGCCGCCCGCCCGCCCGCCTGCCCGACCGCTCGCTCGCTCTCCTGCTCGCCCGCTCGCAAGCTCGCTCGCTCTCTCGCGCCGCCGCCGGGGGCGGGGAGGGGGCGTGGGGGAGGGGGGCGGCTGCGGCGGCCAGCCCCGGTCCCCAGCTTCGCGGCCTCTCTCTCTCTCTCTCTCTCTCTCTCTCTCTCTCTCTCTCTCTCTCTCTCTCTCTCTCTCTCTCTCTCTCTCTCTCTCTCTCTCTCTCTCTCTCTCTCTCTCTCTCCCCTCCCTCCCCCTTCTCTCTCCCCCTCCCTCCCTCCCCACCCTTCTTCTTCTGCTGCACTGACACCCCCCCACCCCTCTTCTTCCGCGGCCCCCCGCTCGGCGCATTACTGGGTAAGGCAATGGGGTGCAGTTACAGTCTGTCCTCCCGGGCCGGCTCTGGGCTATGGGGCTGCCACAGGATGTGTGCTTAAGCAAACAAAACTACTTTTCCTTGGTCCCCATCCCATCCCCCCACTCCCCACGCACCCCACTGCAGACTTTTTTTTTCGGACCTCGCCGCCTTGGACTTGGGGGGGTCACTTAGCCAAGGTTGGGGAACCCGGCTACTTACTCCCCGGGGGTTCCTAATGATGCGGACGCGTGGAGAAAGACGGTGGGGAAAGGGAAGGAAAGGGGTGGAGAAGTGGGGTGTGCATGTTTGCATGAATGCAATATTTTTCCCTCTCTTTCAACCCCCCCCAAAAAAAAAGCAGACCTCCTAGGTAACTTTTTTTTGCACACACACACACACACACACACACACACACGCACGCACACGCACACGCACGCACCCCACTGTAGGAAAATGCGGCATGGCTCAAAAAGCCTTGTAATCTCTCCCACGAAGAAGCTTTCTGTGGGAATAGATCGTCGGCAGTGGTAATATTATGCACAAAAGCCTGCAAACTTTCTTGCAGCTTGGGTCCTAGGGCACAAGGCAGCGGGGCAGGCGAGGAATCACGTCACCCACACGGAAGATGCACCGGATTTGGGGGCTAGGGGGGTGTGAGGGGTGCATTGGAGAAAGAGAGGCGGAGATGAATGTACCTTCTCCCTTCCAGGACTGGGAAACGAGTGGGTTTCGACCTAGACGCCATAGTAAAAGTTCTCTCTCACGTTTTTTTAGAAATTTTTATAAGACAAAAATAAATAAATAAAATGTGCAGGGGATGTCCCTTTGGAGAAGGGCGATCCGCTCCACAAACTCGTACCCAGGGCTGGACCCGGCGGTCATTTCACTGTCCCTTGTGCCACTCGCACCTCTGCAAAAAAAAAAAAAAGGGGGGGTGCATTTAAGAATAACCCCCCTTTTTTCCCTCCTCAGGTAATAGTTCTTAAAATGGAAAAGAGCTTCCTGCAATTATTTTAGGTTTGCTAAAGTATTGTTTTGGCAGAAAGGGGGGGTGGTTTTTAGGGTTTGGCAAGTTGCCAATAAGCTTGCTTTTCCAGTTTTTTTTAAACCTCATATTTTTTCCCCTCTAGGTTCTTTCCCTGTTTGGAGGGGGTATACAGTTGTTAAGGGGGTATATTCCAAACCCCCTTCCCTTCTCCTTTTCATCTTCCACACTGGAGTTTGCAGCCTGCTGCATTTCCTAACCCTCCAAATTCCAAAAGAAAAGACAGAGAAGTACCTCCCGGTGGCAGACAGCCAGGAGAATGTACACCTTGAGGAAGGTCCCATAGCTAGAGAGCCTGGGGGGGAATTTTTTTTTAAGCCAATTCCTATAGAAAAAGGCCTGTGCAGGTGAGGGAAGGAATGGTTCTCAGGCCATCCATCCCATTCAGATCTCTCTCCCTCATTTTTTTTAACACAGCAGTAAGCACGAAATATGCACAGTGAGAAAGCAAAAATGAAATTTCTCTGCATCTGTCTAAAGTTATTTTCTGCTTGTTCTCTAGCTTCTTTATAACTAAAATAATTCCTGAATGCACAAGAGACCATTTTCACACACCCGGCTCCTAAATAGCGTTGGAAATCTCTCTAGATTATTGAATAAGGAGGAAGGGGGGGGGGAATCATGATTGCAATCTTCCAGGAGAGAATCTCACTTGCACAGCCCCGCACAACTGCTTTCCCTCGCTTCCTTTTGGATTTCAAGAGGAGAGACGGTTCTCAGAGCCAAAGCTGAGTTACAGAGACAACAGCCCTGGCCCCGAGAACTTTCCTGATCTATAACTTCCACGCGCTCCAAGTTTCCTCGAGAGAACTTTCTGGCTGGCGGTCCTCGCAAGGAACTGAGGCACAGGGAGAAGTTTATTGTTCAGAGTCTGTGCTCTGGGGGAAGCTTCTCCTCGGAACAGATTAAAATCTTTTTTTTTTTATCCTCTGGGTGTAGAAAAAAAAAGTCGTTGCCCATCTACCTCTTCTCTCAAAACGCTTCCAAAGTCTTGCTTTTAATGGAATCTCAAGGAAAAAAAAGTTTTCAAAAAATAAAATTAAAAAAAGCACTGGCACGTCGCTCTAGGGGTAGAGGGGAGAAGGTTGAAGGGGAAAGTAATTTAATGCTGATATTTCTACTTAGAAAAAAACTTCTTTTGTTGCAGCAATGCGTGTGCCTGCGATTTCCAGCTTTCTGCGGTTAGCAATATTATCTTAAGTAACTTTTGGCGCCCTTCGTAAGACTTTTGGAAGTGGGACGATTGTTTGCGCCCTCTAGGCAAGGGCTGGATCCAAGTTCAGCACCAAAGCCCTTCACATCCGCTCGGCTTTCTCCCCCGATCTCCGCCAGCGCCCGCGCCCTCCCCCGCGGCTGGAGGGGGGCGGCGAGAGGCGGGGGAACCCTTCGCTCGGAAGCTTCCAGCTTCCAGCTCCTCCTGCCTTTGGAAACTGGGCTGAGAAAAAAAATACAGTAGAAGAGTTACAGTTACAGAAAAAGCTTCTGGAAACTTTCTCTTCTAGAGAGAGAGAGACACAGACAGACAGACAGACAGACAAGCAGAGACAAAGACAGAAAGACAGAGACAGAAAGTCAGAGACAGAGAAACAGAGACAGCGAGACAGCGAGAGACGAGAGACAGAGACAAAGAGACAAAGACAGAGACAGAGAAACAGAAAGAGACAGAGAAACATTCAGAAAGACAGAGATATAAAGACAGGGACAGAGACAGAAAGACAGAGACAGAGAGACAGAGAAAGAGACAGACAGAGACAGAGAGAGACAAAGACAGAAAGAGAGAGAGACAAAGACAGAGAAACAGGCAGAAAGACAGAGACAGAGATAGAAAGACAGGGACAGAGAGAGACAGAAAGACACAGAGACAAAGACAGAAAGACAGAGAAACAGAGACAGAGACAGACTAAGACAGAAAGACAGAGACAGAGAGACAAAGACAAAAAGAGACAGAGAAACACAGAGAGACAGAGAGGGACTTCTTTAGGGTAGCCTGGGTTAGAAACCAACTCCAACTCTGCCCACCCACACACCCACCCCATTTTCCCAAGTTGCAAAAGTAAGTCCTAGTCCAGAGTTCTGGAAGATTCTCAGAGGCTGTAGAGAGCAGGGGTGGGGGAAGAAGAAAGGCAGGCTGGAGCACAGCGGAGGAGACCCAGGTTAAGTCAGAAAACTAGTTTACTGCAATCCTATAAATGACCCATTGTTAGGAAGGATAAACCCCTTATTGGAAATAACCGCTCCGATCATTTATTTTGCAAGTGCGAGGAGGCTGCCTTGAAATGGGATTGTCTCTGCGCAAAGGAGGCTCCTGTCATGCTCCCTGCTATCCATATTCTTCCTGGCTCAGAGCCCAGCCTTGCATTTACTGTGTTTTATTTGCAGAAATGTTACCTTGCCAGCTTTAGTGAAATCCTCTTAGATATATAAATTACATCAATAAGGTTTCACTTATATGTACATCTCGAATACCTCTCAATCCAGAGGTTACTTAATAGGAAGATCTTATTAATATGATTTAGATTTTAATGCCCAAAGCAGTGAAGATAAAATTGGGGTTCGTAAGTGACAATGCCATTAGCTCTCTACTTCATACTGAGACTAACTTTATCACAGGCATTGCCCAATATCTTTCTCCTCTAGTTTTTTTTTTTTTTGGACCTGCTAGTGTGCAGATTTTTCCTATATGTATATATTTTTAAATTCAATCACAAGTCCTAAATGGAATGAAACAGCCAAGATTCTTACATCAAGTTTCCCAACCAGAAGGCCTAAAACCTTGGAAGTCACTTGATGGGAGTATTAATCCCAAAATGGGAAAGAACCCGGATTATTTTCCACTCACTTCTCAGCAAAATTAGGTGTCTGCATTACTCTGAGAGAAGGAAGAGATGGATATATTTTCATTAGAGGCTGCCAGTGACTGTCTCCAAGACAAGCTACTGCAGTTGGTTCTCTCTGGATTGGTGTCAAAAAGATTTGTTCAAGAGGTCAGGCTGGATGCAGCTCAGAGAGCAAGTAGGCTATTTCCTCACACACCCTCCACAGTGCTTCTTGTAGTAACCAAAATGTGATCCTGGCCAGTCATAAGACACTATTACTACCCACTGACCATAGATTAAAACAGAATTCAAGAAAAGTATGGAAGGGTGGGAGTGTAAACCATCCCCCCTTTTCACCACCTCTTTCTTTTATACAAAACAGCTGGCAGTTCACCTGTGAAACACCCTCCTCTCACTTCAAACTGTCCTTTTCAGCCTTCAAAAGAGTTACTCATTCCCTCCCAAGCACTTGGAAAGGCCAAACCTTCAAAGATCATCAAAATACAAAAGTTTGGTAATGCTGAGTCGGCAATACATGACTTTCCCCCCACAAAGCAACGCGAGTCCCCCAATCTCGGCAAGTTTTTTTTTTTTTTGAAGTCCAAGAGCTCCAAAGTTGAACCTCCCATTCCACCAAAGTTAACTTTCCCTGAATCAAACATGAAAAGCATGGTTGCAAAGCTAAAATCTCTATTTAGCAGAATGTTTCCTTTTTATTTTCCCTGGAGGTGAATACACTAGGCTTCAGATTCATGCAAAAATAAAAAAAATTAAAAATTAAAAAAAATCCGGTCCCCCCCCCCCTCCCCCGAAAGTCACAAACTCTTTCCTATTGTGCTCGCTAAATCCGGAAGAGCTGCAGCTTTGACAGCTTGAACCTCAGGGTTGCCCTTCAGAGCCGCAGCGAACTTGAGCTCGACTCTGCCCCGCCTCCTCTGGCGAGTGCCAACCATTGGACACCCACTCTTCCTCGGGATTGGATCGGGCCTTTGTCACTCTCCCATAGTGTCCCATTGATTAGACGATCCGATCGTCAATTATTCTCCGATCCAGACGTCTCTTTTTCGGGTTAGGTTGACTGCTGAGGCCAGACGTCTTTTTTTTTTTTTTTTTTTTTTTTTACTGAACCAAGCACATAAAAATTCCACCCCTTACACTACCACCCCCCCACCACCACCACCACCATCACTTTTCTGGAACCCAGCAAAGCGCTAGGAGGAGAAAAAAAAATCTGTCAAGCTCAGCAATTTTTTTCGAATCTCAGGAAAAAAATAAAATAAAATGAAATAAAAAAGGAAACCTGTCTCACGAGCACACAGCAACAGAAGCCACCCACCACAGCTACATCTTTCAAAAACAAAACCATCACAATAAGACATTTCCCCAACAAGCACACGCCAAGCTAGAGAACCCCCCCCCCCCAAGTCTTAGCCATTCAGCAAAAACCATTCTGACTAGGGATGATTGTTATTCTAAAAACGCACCTCGAATCAACGCGAAATAGAAAGTTTAAGATGGGCCACGTACCATTGCAAGGTATAAGAGTACGTGAGCAACTTTAAAACGTTCGGACGAATGGCTTCATAGGTTGTCCCTTTTATTACTATTATTGTTGTTGTTATTTTTTGCATTCAAAAAAAAAAGCTAAATAAACTTGGAAACGTTGAAAACCCGGAAGAGTTTTTTTTTTAAGCTGTTGGCCAATTGCAGGCTTCTAGGACTTTTTTTTTTTTTTTACTCCAAATCAGATGGCATTTGCCATTGCAATGCGCGCTCTGCTCTCTCTCTTTTTTTCTTTCTCTCTCTCTCTCTCTCACTCTCTCCTCTTTTGAAAGCGATCCAAAGCTCGGATAGGCTGGTTCTCAGATTCTCTCTGCTTTTTTTTTTTTTTTTTTTTTTTGGCCTGGTTGTGCTTTGGATTTGTAAAAGAGACTTTGCAGAAGTTGCCATTGATGTGATGCGCAGTCCCTCTGTCCCCCTTGTTTATTTCCGCAATCGGTGCAATTTGCATAGGAACCACTCCCATCAGACTCGGGAGGAGGTGGGGGGGGGACAAGAGGGGGTGCATGGAAAAGGCCTGGCCCTGGTTTGCCCCCCTCCCACTCCTCCACCCTCCCTCTTCCCCGCCTCTCTCCCCGCCAGTTTCCTCCTCCCCCAAGGCGCGTGGCCAATAGGAGCCCCGGCATTCAGCGCAAGCTCCGGTCGGGACTCTGTTTGCAAGGAAACCCCCCTGTTACTAGGCCCTGCTCCCCGGGCTCCGGGTTTTGGCGCAGTCCAAAAATTCTCTGGCCTGTGGACCTCGCAAGGAGGAGGCTCCAGGGCTGTTGGAGGCTGCAAGCACCTTGACCTAAGGTTGTGCGGGCTTTTGCACGCGTTTGAATCAAGTCTGCATATCTCTCTCTCTCTCTCTCTCTCTCTCTCTCTCTCTCTCTCTCTCTCTCTCTCTCTCTCTCTCTCTCTCTCTCTCTCTCTCTCTCTCTCTCTCTCTCTCTCTCTCTCTCTCTCCCCCTCTCTCCTCTCTCTCTCTCTCTTTCCCCCTCTCTCCTCTCTCTCTCTCTCTCTCTTTCCCCCCCCCCCTCTCCTGAGTTATGAGGCTAGTTCAGGACGGTTCGGGAGAGATTTAACCTTTATTTGCACTGGTGGATTCCAAGAGTTAAAGATCCTCTTTGGTGCATTAAATCAACGGAGTGCAAAATGTCACGGCGAACTTGCAGGGAAATAAAGCTGCTCCTCTCTCCTCCAGGTTTGGGGGGAAGGAAAAGACCTTGACTCTGCTCTGCAGATGTCTGTCTGAACATTAAAACTGTGAGGGGAGCTTTCTCAAGGGGAAAGCTGTTTCTTTAAAGCGGGAGATGCTGTGGAATTCTCATTGAATTGACAGGCATCTAAGTTGTCAGGAATCATCATCCAAAACCTCAAGTCCCCCCCAAAGTTAAGCTAGACACATATCCCCACCTCCCATTCTCCCAAGAGAAGGATTGTAATAGTTTTGACATTTAAGAGGAATTTTTAAAAGATAGCTCTTAGAACATTAAGGCTGTTATCTCATTGATACATGCTTGCTCAGATGCACCCAGACCCTTTCATCTGGATAGTTCAATGCCAACCTTTTAATATGGCCAACAAAATACCCACTGGCATAGTAGTGGCAGTGGGATGCGGGGGGTTGCAGAGGGAATTTAATGAAAGAGCATGCCCCTTTATATGGAAAGCATCACCACTGTGCTACTGCGTTTCACTCAACGTGTTTGCTTTGCTACAGTTAAGTAGCTTAGGAAGATTTGCGGAATAACTGAGTTCCAGGGAACTGTGTGTATAGCTGACTTGATATAAAATTATCCAATAAGAAATCAAAATAAATAGGAAACAACCTGGCAGTTGTGTGCTTTACTTAACTGTCCTTGGGAAAGGAACCTAATTAACTAATAACAGAACTGTTGTTAGATTACAGGTTAGACAAAGTGCCTCTTTCCCACTGAATCATACCATTGGCGCTAGGCTTTGCCCTTTACAGCCAGCTAACTAATTCAGCATGGCTGTGGCTATCCTTTGGTTTAGACAAGCTTCATGGTTCTGATCTCTTTACAAACTCCAGAACAAGCTACATTCTAGCTCTAGAGAGTCTATGGCATCATACCCTGGCTTCTGCCACTGCGTATTTATTTATTTATTTATTTGGCACACTTTTTCTCCCCAGTAATACACTTAATGGGAAGAAATGACCAGTAAAATTTTAAAAAATGTTTTGTTAAGTAACAGAAGTTTCGGGCCTATGGACTCGAGAAACAGCTCAAGGGCTGGTGCACAGACTTTGCTTTGCAGGAGGCCCCTGTTCAGTCCTCATCATAACAGAATGGGACACCAAGCACTGCTGGGTCACCTCCAGGTCCTGGAACCAAACTAGCCCTTGAGCACCATTCTTTGATGCTCTCCTCCCCAAAATTATAGGTCAAGTTCAGGTAATAGGTATGTGGCTGGATGAACTTTTATTTTTGATTATGTAACACCAATAAAATAGCCCATGAACCTGTTATGGAAACAAAAAAGAGTGTTTATCAAGAAGGATAATCTTTGAAATGCATGAAAGGTATCTGGTTTCTATTGCCTTGCTCTGTAGATACTCTGGTCTGGATAGCCCTGGGTGCTAAGCCAGACAGATTTGATGGTAAAATGATTTTGGAACACAATGCCTATGGCTCATTAACTCAGTTTATTGCAGCAAGTTACCCCATTGACTAAGTGACCTTTTCTATCTCCATAGAATTAAGAACAACATCGGGTTTGCCTCGGTCCAATTTAGGTTGGTGGCACAACGTCACTTCAAATTATGTAACTTCTGTAAACTTTAGATTTCTCCTCTGGCAAGTGGGTGATTTTCGGATAACACATGTAAATCACCTAGTACAAGATGTGTACTCAGGATATAGTGTCATAATCAGAAGAATCCGATCACTGTTTAATATGTACTGCATTCTAGGCCATGGCCCAGGAAACTAAACAACCCTGCCTCCGAGAAGTATTCAATTTAATGGGGGAAATAAGACACAAAGATGAATACTAATGTAATATGATATGGAGTGTGTCCAACGTAGGAATATATTAAAGGCAATAGGAATACCACTAGATCATAGAATTATTGGTCATGCCTACATATACAGATGGAATAATAGAAAGCTACTAGTTGGGACCTGAGCGATAGTGCAGTGGTAGGGCGTTTACCTTGCACTCAGCTGACCCAGGATGGGCCTGGGTTTGATCTCCGATGTTCCAATGGCCCCCCAAGCCAGGAGCGATTTCTGAATGCATAGTCAGGAGTAACCCCTGTGCACCACCGGGTGTGCGTCCACTCCCCCCAAAATATAAGCTACTAGTTAGTATGAGCTTGGATTGCAGTAAAGAGAGATGAAGTTAGATTGGCAGGCAGTTCAGTGGATTTTAGGGCATGTGTTGTAGGAAAGAGACTGAGGTTCTGTCACTGGTACCATGTGATCCCTTAAGCAGACAGCCAGAAGCAATGCTGAACACCTCTGGGTATGACCCCAAATCAAAGAAAAATAAATAAGGCAAGTTGAGGCAAGATGAGGAAGAATAATTTGCTGGAGAGAGTAGAGAGACAGGAAAGGTATTAACCAAAGATATGCAAGATAAGATTTGAAAACTATGGGCCTCAGTGAAATGAATTACAGGCTTTTCAGGCAGAAGGCCCAGAAGTTCCAGTTTAATCCTGGACACATAGAACCAGCATACCTACCCCCTGAGAATTGCTGGATGTTATTCCCCCCAAATAAAAAATTTCAAACTATGAAAATTATTCTACTAAAGGAGGCAAAAAGATCTGTTAGAAAGCAGCAAGAGGAAAACCTAAGTTCTGAACTATATAACAGTAGGACTGAATGAATAAGACAAAGGGCAAAGGTTTGGAGGAAGAGAAGAAACAGGAGGAAGCAGAAAAGACCTTCTATTATCTTTTTTTTTAAATTTTTTGGGGAGTTGGCTATACCCGGTGGTGCTCAAGGGTTACTCCTGGCTCTGCACTCAGAAATCTCTCCTGCTTCTGGGGACCATATGGGATGCTGGGGACCGAACCCAGGTCCATCCTGGGTCAGTCGCGTGCAAGGCAAATGCCCTACCCTTGTGCTACCACTCTGGCCCCCAACTTAAGCTTTCTTTTTTTGTTTTGTTTTTGTTTTGGGGCCACACCCAGTGACTCTCAGGGGGTTACTCCTGACTGCGCTCAGAAATTGTTCCTGGCTTGGGGGACCATATTGGATGCCTAGAATCAAATTCAGATCCGTCCTGGGTCAGCCTCGAGTGAGGCAAATGCCCTACTACTGTGCTATCATTCTGACCTCCTAACTTAATGTTTCAAGGACATTGGTCAACAAGGACAATTTAAAAACGAGCATTCAAAAATATATAAAAAATAAAAAAAATAAACCTTGCCATTCTGATTTTAAGATGTCACTTCTAAATCCTCAGATATGTCAGAAGTTAGTAGTTTTTGAAGTCCACTTTGAATAAATGGAATAGTCTATAAGGCTTTAAAAAGGAAAGAAAAGTGGGGGTTCCCCAGATTCTCTTCAAAGTTCAAAGTTCACCAGTCCTATTAGTGAAAGAGATGTTTTTCACTTTACACATGACCACCTCTATATCCTCAAACCTACCAATATTCAACAGCCAGGCCACAGTAACAGTAGCTAGTAACAATAACTAGTAACAATAGCTCACAGGGATCAAATGATCAAATTGGCTCGTCCCACTGCTTGAATTTGCATTTTGGTAATCTCAGCTCTGCTATGCTACAGAGAATCAGCAGCACAAAAAAATCTGGGTTGTCAACCCCAAGGACACACTTGTTTCCAAGTAATTTAGCTTTCTACCTCAATGACTAGAGGCTCTTCCAGGAATTCTACTTTATTGACCCAAATACGAATTTAATCCTCTTGTTGAGCATTGGTAGACTAAAATATCAGTTTTACCAAATTAGAATAATCAACAGTCCAATGCTCTGCTAATAATAAATTTAAGTTTTAATTTGTGAATCAAGATGAATGTTAGCTATAGTTCATATTTTCTCGATTTGCCTGAGTTAATTCTATTTCATCCTAAATATTTGTAGACCAACTAATCAAAACTAGCAGTTAGAGGGGCCAGAGAGATAGCATGAAGGTAGGGCATTTGCCTTGCATGTAGAAGAATGGTGGTTCGAATCCCGGCATCCCATTTGGTCCCCTGAACCTGCCAGGAGCGATTTCTGAGCATAGAGCCAGGAGTAACCTCTGAGCACTGCCGGGTGTGACCTAAAACCAAAAAAAAAAAAAAAAAAAAAAAAAAGACAAGACAAAAAAAATCCTAGCATTTAGAGAGCCTCTATGTCAATATAAAGGCCAATATAAAGATAAAGACCAACACAGTTCAATCTGAGAATGAATAAAATTCCAAATATATGAGCTGTGGTAGACCATTATCACCAAAATTTATCCTTTATTCTTATATAACTAAGCAATTTAGACCAGCATTCCCCAATGTTCCTTGCTGATAAACACAACATATGAATAAGTTTTTGTCAATAGAATGCAAGGATGAAATTATGGAATTTCTGGGAATTTGTAATCTACAAGTAAATAAATGAATAACTGATACATAACAGGAAGAAAAGTGTCTTTAAAAAAATATAGCTAAGGGATTGACCAATATTTTTTGGACTTTTGGGCCACACCTAGAAGAATTTAGGGGTTACTCTTGGCTCTGCACTCAGAAATTGCTCCTGGCAGTCTTGGGAACCATATGGGATCCTGAGCCGGGATTGTCCCAGGTCAGCTGCGTGCAAGGCAAACACCCCACCACTGTGCTATTGCTCTGGCCCTGGAATTGACCAATTTTACCTAGAGATTTGGTGCATGAAAAAATTTTAGAGAAAAAGATATAACAATTTAGAGATTCTGGACATAACAAAATCACACAAACAAGGAAAAATGCCATGAGAGCACATAGTGTGTTAGAAAGTGCAGGAAAGAGAAATATGAGTCACTTTCTCTTTGTGACTGGATTGAGGGGGTAGCAGAGAGAAAAATTAGGCATGAAGAGTCTGGAAAAGCAAGCAGATGATACACTAAAACATCTCTGTATCAACCAAGAAGCAAAAAACTTTAAGATTTTAGGGAAAATGAATCAAAATGTTCATGAGATTCTTTTATAATCTTGGTTTTCAAGATTTTCAAGATTTTCAAGTCTTCATAGTCTTAATTACAGTACAGATTATACCACTCACTATATTAGAGCAAAACACAGGGACTTAAATATAATCCAGATTGGAAAAGCATCTCTGGGCCATAAGCTCATTGAGGGGCCCAGGTTCTTTCCATCTTGCTGCTCTATTGTCTCTCATAGTACTTTATGGTTCTTTTTCGTTTGTTTGTTTTGTTTAAGTTTTGGTTTCTAAATTACATCTAGGGGTGTTCAGGGATTACTCCTGGCTCTGTTGTCAGAGATGACTACTAGAGGGGTTCTAGGAGTCCATATAGGGTGCCAGAAATAGAATGTAAGTTGGCCACATCAAGTCAAGAACTTCACCAACCATAAAATCTCTCTAGCTCCTGTTTTGCTCTCTGTAAACTCAAACTGGATCTAGAGTTCTAGATGACCTTAGTGCACTCTTTGAAAAGGTTTCAAGTTACTTATTTGGTCTCTACCAGTTATGCTATACTCACCATACAGAGGAGGAGAATGACAGTTCAGGAAGTGGTAGGTAGTTATTCACAATTATGCATTTTAATGAACAACTGAAAAAGAACCCATTTCATTGCATACTCTTCCCTAAAACTCTCATCAGATATGTGCTTTCAGTAAAAGGTCAGATTTCAATTTTTAAGTACAATTTTAATGGTTAACAGGTTAACCCTGTCCATAATTAAAAGTAAAGACAAAAAGGCCAACCTCATTTTTTTAATTAGCTTAATTGAGGCATAATTTATAGACAAAGAACCTAATGAAATTAATGTAAACAATCTGATTCCTTAAGGGAAATGGCCATGGTGTCATCACTACAATCAAGGTAATAGATTTACTCAACAGGTCTCAACATCTGTGTGTGTGTGTGTGTGTGTGTGTGTGTGTGTGTGTGTGTGTGTGTGTAGTATAAGCATTGCACAAGATTTACCCCCTTACCACATGCTGAAGTGCACAATGCCTCACTGTTCATCAGCGGTACCATGTTATACTAAAACCTATTTATCTAGCAGAATTCTGAAACTTTATACCCGTTGAATAGAAACTCCCATTTTTTCATCCCTTGACCCATCCTTCAGATTAGGAGACTGACATGCTGCCTACTTACTGTTGCTAAGGAGGTAACTGCCGCTCTCCCCATCCTTAGCCTGGCCTATGCATCCTAACAAGCAGCAACAGTTCCTGAAGACCAAAGATGTCACCCTACTAAGCTGTTGATAGGTCCAAAGAGAGAATGTGAAGCTTGACTTGAAGCGAAAACAGGAGAGTTCTGAGCTGACACTACATAGAAAAAGAGCTGAGAGGGTGATCCCAAGTTTCCAGTCACCACATTTTGCAGATGATAAAGCAGAAGTCAGCTAGCTCAGGAGCTAGCTCATGGTCACACAGCTGGACAAGACTTAATCCCCAGGCCCAGGCCAGTTTGATGACATCATGCACAGGATATTTTGGAAGGGAAAGGAGTAAATAAATCTCTCTGGTATTCAAATTGAAAAGAAGCCTGGGAAAGTGCAGAAATACAACCAGTGGCTCTGAGAGGAGAAAATATATGTTTAATTATCAAAAAGAAAAGAATAGTTATAAAATAAAAATTCAGGCCATTTTTTCCCAATCTAATTGTGTTCAGACATTGAAGGACAATTTTCAGAAAAATATAACCAGTGTTGGGGAGAGCAATAGTTTTGGTTTATAATTTAGAAGAATGAGTTGAGATTCAGGCTGATGTGGTTTTCTATCATCTAGTCTCTGTGACTTTGTGCAGTTTTATTTCTTAAAATCTATCTTTTCTATCTTTAAAATGTAAATTCGGGGCTGGAGAGATATCATGGAGGTAGGGCCTTTCCCTTGCATGCAGAAGGATGGTGGTTCAAATCCCGGTGTCCCATATCGTACCCCGAGCCTGCTGGGAGTGATCTCTGAGTGTAGAGTTCAGAGTAACCCCTGAGCGCTGCCCCCCAAAAATAAATATCAGGATGTAGAAAGCCTTCTAAGAACACAGGCAGGGGTGAGGGGGTGGGGGAGGGAAGAGATGGGGCATTGGTGAAGGGAAGGTTGCACGGGTGAAGGGGGGTGTTCTTGTTATGGTTGAAACCCAACTACAATTATGTTTGTAATCAGTGTTTAAGTAAAGAAATTATGTAATTTAAAAACATGTAAATACTCCTCTGAGCCTAGAAGGTGTGATCCCTGAGCACAGAGCATAAGTAAGCCTGAGCATAGGTGAGTATGGCCCAATCACCAAAGAAATAAATTATAAATAGTATTAATCCTGCTTCTCTCTCTGTCTCTTTGGTTCTCTTTCTCTCTCTCTTTGTAGATTAGGGTTCACACAGAGTGGCAATCAGGGCTTACTCCTAACTCTGCATTCACGGATCATTCCTGACAGGCCCAAGAACTATATGGGATGCCAGGAATTGAACCCAGATATGCTGCATGCAAGTCAAGTACCTTACTGGTCATGTTATCACTCTAGCTCCACTTCTGCTTACTTCATGAGGTTGTATGAAGGGTTGATGAAATCGTGAATGTAAAATTGTTAAAAGTGTAGATTTATAGCTTTTGGAGACCTTCATTACCAGTAGATATTCATAGTAACATTTCTCAACCAAAGGTCTTAGGGCCCCTTGTGGTCCCCAGTATATTCCAAGTGGACTGCAGGATTATGGTCATGTAGAGAGAAGACAATGACATAAGATTAATTTGGCCAGCTGGTAGGATAGCAGTATACAGGAAACAAACAAGGACATAAGCAGGGGTCACAATTGGAAAATGGTTGCACACCACTGGTATATTTTACAGAATAGAATAAAAACCATCAGTACTTAGTCATTTATCCTGCCTCACTTGCAAAGGACTTTTGGAGTATAGATGCATGTGTGGTATTATATATATTCATATATTATACATGTGTTTATTTGCCCTTGTTGTGTGACAACAGTGGTTTGACATGATTGTTCGTCTAAGAATGGAATAAATGTAATAGGTACTGAATTAAAATCATGCTTTAATTTTAAAATTGAGCCTATTTCCTGGACTAGCAATATAGTCAGTATAGAAACTCTCTAATAATGTTAAGTATTGGCAGTGAACTTCAACTCAGAGATTAAGAGGATAAAGAATCCTACTCTAGGAAGTAGAGAAAAAGTTCAAAAGACTGAGTGCATTCTTTGTATTTGGAAAGCCTGATTTCTAGCCCCAATATGACATGGTACCCACCAAGCACTACTAGCCATTACTTTTGTGTACAGAGTCAAGAGTAGTCCAGAGAGCAGTCAGTATAGCCTAACAACAAAACAAAACAAAACAAAAGGCAAACAGGATACGTACTCTATAAACTGTTCTTTATTTTTATTACCATATTCAAAATATGAGATATTTTTATTCTTGAATGTAAAATGTAAAACAGGCTTTCTATTAAATGATTTTTTCTTTTTTTTCTTTTTTTTTTTTTTTGGTTTTGGGGTCACACCCAGCAGCACTCAGAGGTTACTCCTGGCTCTATGCTCAGAAATCACTCCTGGTAGGCTCAGGGGACCATATGGGATGCTGGGATTCGAACCACCATCCTTCTGCATGCAAGGCAAATACCCTACCTCCATGCTATCTCTCTGGCCCCTTAAATGGTTTTGTTCTCTCCAGGTTCTGCAAAAATATTGAAGGTATGTCAGGCAGAGCTATGATGTTCTAATAGGTTAAGTGTATTAAATGTAGCTTCAGTTGTGGATCACCTGCCCCCCTTTTCTAGGGTTGACTGCATAGTTGACAGTTTTCTAGTAATCAAATTTTAAAAGACAAGGTGACAATTTATGAAATATACAAACCTGATTTGATTAACCAATAAAGTAGGGATGTTCAAAACGAACAGGAAAGTTTCTAAGGTCAGAAGGAAGTTTGCAAACAACTACTTGCTACTGCCATTTGCACACAGACCAAGGTTTTCATGAAGAAACAATCTATACTGGTGAGCCAGAGTGATTGTATAGTGGATAGAGTGCTTGCCTCCCATTTGCTATCCTGGGTTCATTTCTAGCATCTCATATGATACCCTGAGCATCATCGGGAGTAATTTTCGAGCCAGAACTAACCCCTGATTATTGGTAGGTGTGTCTCTTCCCCTCACAAAATAATCTCCACTTAGTTGCATTGAGTCATAGACTCAGCTCCTGCATGAGTCTTCAGATGCAAGACAGGGGGAGTATAACATCTTCTACAATGACTATTTCATGTATCAGAGAGAAAGTTCAGGGGTTACAGTTCTTGCCTTGCATTCTGATGACCCTCAATAGAATCCCTGACACCAAAGGGGATATCTGAGATCTGCCAGGGGACTGTGTATAGCCCAAAATCAAGATAAAATGAATAACTAAATGTCTATTGTGAGCATTCCTCCATGATAGTTTCAATGCCCTAGGCAGTGGTCCTCAAACTATGGCCTGCGGGCCACATATTGTATTTGTATCTGTTTTGTTTATTCATTGCAAAATAAGACATATGCAGTGTGATTAGAATTCATTCATAAGTTTTGTTTTTTACTATAGTCAGACCTTCCAATGGTCTGCGGGACAGTGAACTGGCCCCTGTTTAAAAAGTTTGAGGACCCCTGCTAGGGTAACAGGAATAATTCAATATCACTGTCCCACTGGTTCATTACCACTAACTATCAATCCAGAAACTAATGACAAAGAGAGACCCAGTGAGGTTCATCCTTCTGTTCCTGGAGTGTTCCACACTCACTCTAACCTTCTTAAAACTCTAACCCATTCCCCTAGAAAAAGCAGTATGGAGAAAAAGAGAATGAGCAATGGAAAGCCTAGTTGGTATGGAGAGACAGTGAGTTCAGATTTGTTTTTCCAGCCTCTTAACAGTCCAAACTTTCGTGAACACTCTTTTCCTAAGGAGACTCAAACTGTGGTTATTCTGCAAAATAAGTTATAGACTTAGGGTTGCTCCTGTTGTATACACAAATAGTAACAAGTGACTTGCCTCAAAGCCTGATCATAGACAAGAGTCTGACTGATGAACCAATTAAAAGCATGCCCCTCCAAAAGAATCATCACAGGATCACCCCTAAAAGCAACCTGAATATAAAGCTGGAAGTTTCCCCATCATTGCTAAGTGTTACCTCAGTATTATGACTCCAGTTTTTGATTCACACCCAGGGGTGCTCAGGACTTTTTCCTGGCACTGCACTAAAGAATCACTCCTGGTGTAGCTTGGCGGACCAAATGTGATGCCAGGAATCAAAATCTAGTTTGGCTGCATACATGACAAGTGCCTTGCCTACTATATTATCTCTCCTGCTCCTGTGTATTCATATTGTCCAGAACTTTTTTTATCTTCCCAAATTAAAACTCTGATACTTATTAAATTCTCATTGCTTCCAGTTCCTAGAAACCACCAGTCTACTTCCTGTAGACGATAGACTGTACATTTGATGGCTCCAAAGACCTTCAGTAAATGGAGCCATTTATAGTGTGTACCCTCCGTGGTTGATTTCTCTTAGCCTAATATCGTCACTGTTCGTGCATGTTGAAACACAAGGCAAAAATGTGTTCCTTCCTAAGGCTGAACAATATCCCATTGTGTGTATATTGCATTTTATTTATCTGTCATTCATAAATGGAAATAGATGATTCACCTTTCAGTTATTATAAAAATGTTGTTACAAAAATGTTCTTACAAAATAAAGATCTGTTGGAGTACCTGCTTTCAACATTTTGGTGTATAAACAAAAATGTATAACTACTGCATCATATGTTAATTCTATCTACATTTTGGAAGAGGGAAGAAATGCTAATTTTCATTTATCTTTTTGTGGGGAAATTTAAAAATTCTCTAATACTTGTTTCAGAGCTGATTTCTTGAGCACCATAAATATTCTTCTATTAATGATGTAATCTTTGACTCTTGTATGATCAAGATCATTTTCAGTTTTCCCACCTGAAAAATGTTACCTTTGAACTAATTTATAAACAAGGTCTGGATTCATTTACTCATTTAATTAAGTCTTTTTTTATTTCAGAGAAGGGTTTTTTTCTTTTTCTCAAAGGTAAATAAAAATGGGGGCAAGTATGGGGAAAAAATGCCTGAGAGATAGCTGAAAAATGAGGTAAATGGAAAAGTATATCAAGGCTATGTACCAATAAGAGGAATAAAGGAATAAATATGGGTGAGAACATTCTGAACTTTGTGACCAACTTTGAAAACTCTAGACTGTATTTTAAAAGGGGACCTGAAGAGAGGAACCATGGAAGGTCTTAAATAAAGTAGTAAGGCGATCAATTCTATTTAGAAAATACCTGACAGCAGTGTATAAAATATATTGCAGGAATCAAAAAGAGTTACCTTTCTTTTCTCTGCTCTATTACCTAATGTTTTCCTTTTATTTATATTTAAAGCAAGAAAATGAGCCAAGATGTTCCAGAGTCAGACTAGAGCACAAGACATTTAGATAGAAATTATTTCATCCTGGTAGGCAATATGAGACTAGACATTTTACAGCAAGACATTTGTCACTATTTCCCTACACTCTGAAAAACCAATCAGTTAAAACTACTCACCCTGGTTGGTAATGCATTAATGTCTTCAGGTCATTCATTTGGCAATTAATATTTTGGGACTATGACACTACAGCAATTAAAAAAAGTTCTGACGGGAGGTTTTATACCTTTATCTACACTGTCAAAAATTTAAATATCATATATTAACATAATATCTTACTTTTATAAAAAACTTAAGAAAATTCATATTTGACTAAATGTTTTTTTCTTAATTGGATGCAAATAGTCTAGTTCTGGCTTTATATCTTATTCTTTATATAAATAATGTAGTATTATAAAATCATAAAATTACACAGCGATGCTGTTTTCTTTTTTTTATATACCTCTTATTTTCTTTACTATGAGAGTTATGAACTGTGCTGAATCAGCATATTGTGTCCCTATGAAAACAATGAATGATCCCTAAAGGCCATTATTTTTAATGGGTGAAGAAAAGAAGTTGGTTTCTATCTCAGATCCCATGATTACAGAAAGAAGTTGTTTGGAAAAATACTGTGAATTTTAATATGCAAGAATAATGTCTTCGTTTACTGCAGATATCAAGATCCATTCAATCACAAATGCCTTGTTCTGGAAAATAATGCTGGAAAGGACATTTACCTTCAATAAATTTTGCCATTTGGGCATAGTTTTTAATTTGTGTTTACCAAGAAAAGAAAACCAAAATGAGAGCAAGGAGAACCAATTATGAAGAGTGCTTTAGCTTGGCAAGGATGCTTGTAATGGCTAATTTGTTGCAAGCAAGGCCAGGCTGAGAGCTAAAAAATGTAAGTTTGTAAAGTCCTTGGTATGTTTGCAGAACATTGGAAAAAGAAGTCGTTTTTCAAGAAAGGAGCCAAAGAATGGTATTTCTGGTTTTAGCTTTAGTTTGCTCATCCTCCCAACAGCCGTAATGCTGAAACCAATCAAATATATTTTAACTTTGTCGTGAGGTGAAAGAAATGAAATCCCCCTAAAAAAGCTTTTAGGCCAAAGAATTTCAGCTAGCCCTTCCCAATTCCACAATTCATACCCCCTATCCAAATTAAGAAAAGAATAAAACTACCAAATAAATTCAAATCTGGAAATTTATAGTTGCAACTACATATATGTATTACATAAATTGGGAGGTGTTTCAGGATAAGTAAGATTAATTTGGGTATCAGGGAGGTAGGTGATCATAGCGAAAGCTGAATCACTTTATCTCCCAGGTCACAGTAAATCTGTAGGCCCTGGACCAGTCAGAATTTTTGAACTTCATAACTAGGAAATATCATATATCCATATGCTCTCCCTCCAAATTCAATGTTTTATGGATTCTGTTATGAAAGTCTCTATTTGTTTGTTTGTTTTGTTTGTCTATGTGTGTTTGTGTGTTTTGGGGTCATCCCTTGCAGTGCTCAGGGGCTACTCCTGGTTCTATGTTCAGAATTGACCAACTGGTGATGCTCAGGAAACTACATATGGTGCCTGGGATCAAACCATATTAAGGATAGCACTTAAGCAACGTACTATCTATCTGGTCCAGAAGTATCCATTTGAACCTTAAAATCTCAGTAAATTCTTTGTTTTTATACTAGAATGAATATTTAAAATATATTATATGTGATACTGGTTTTAAAGTGTGTTAAATTTTTCGTTATTTTTTTTTAATAAATGAAACCCAACTACAAACATGTTTGTAATCATGGTGCTTAAATAAAGATATTATTTAAAAAAAAAATAAAAAGGGGGGCCCGGAGAGATAGCACAGCGGTGTTTGCCTTGCAAGCAGCTGATCCAGGACCAAAGGTGGTTGGTTCGAATCCCGGTGTCCCATTTGGTCCCCCGTGCCTGCCAGGAGCTATTTCTGAGCAGATAGCCAGGAGTAACCCCTGAGCACTGCCGGGTGTGACCCAAAAACCAAAAACCAAAAAAAAAAAAAAAAAAAAAAAAAGGGGGGGGGGAGGCATAAAAAAATAAAAATAAAACTTCAATCTAGCATTGGTGGTAGAAATGTTGCACTGCTGAAAGGGAGTGTTCAAAAATTATTTGCATGCAGTCAGTTTAGTTTCTAAAAGCTATAATTTGAGAAAACATTAGATTTTTATTTCACAGATAATTGAAAGAAAAGGTTGCAACACCACTATCAAGCAATTCAGATTTTTTTTCCCTTTTTCTGTGTGTGTGTGTGTGTGTGTGTGTGTGTGTGTGTTTTGCCATATATGGAATTGCTTCTGAAAGACCTCATGAACCAATAGGAATGAAATAGGAATTAGCCACATCTCTTGGGCTCTCAGGTACTATTTTAGATGCTGTTTGAATATTTTAAAAATATTTTTAAAAAAGCTTTTAAAGTTTAGTAGGGGAGAAAGACTTTAGGTTTTTCAATATGAAATGGTGATTTGGGTCGGAGCAATAGTACAGCTGGTAGGGTGCTTGCCTTGCATGTAGCTAATCTGAGTTTAATCTCCAACACCACCCTATCTTGGTCCCTCAAGATACCAGGAGTGATCCTTGAGTGCAGAGTCAAAAGTAAATTGTGAGAACTATCAGAAAAGAAAGGAAGGAAGGAAGGAAGGAAGGAAGGAAGGAAGGAAGGAAGGAAGGAAGGAAGGAAGGAAGGAAGGAAGGAAGGAAGGAAGGAAGGAAGGTTGTGAGAACTATCAGAAAAGAAAGGAAGGAAGGAAGGAAGGAAGGAAAAAAGGAAGGAAGGAAAAAAGGAAGGAAGGAAGGAAGGAAGGAAAAAAGGAAGGAAGGAAGGAAGGAAAAAGGAAAAGGAAAGAAAAAAGGAAAAGGAAGGAAAAAAGAAGGAAGGAAGGAAAAAAGGAAAGAAAGAGGGAAGGAAAAAAGGAAGGAATGAAAGGAGAAAGAAAGGAAGAGTGAATAAAGAAAATGTAGATATAGACATAGTTTTATCTCAACCTAAATGTACTTAAAGGAAGTTTGAATTTTATAAATCATTTTATAAAATCTCAGCCTCCAAATAGGCCCAGAGAGTTTGACTAATGAACAAGAGTGCATACTTTGCATGTCAGAGGTCCCCAGAATAACCCCTAAGTCTAGATGCAGGAAAAACTCTTGTGATCTGCCAATTGTGCCTTAACGAGGGAGTTTTGAATGTATTTGACTAAAGTTTAATAATCATAGTTTAATAAATATCTGTTTTGGGGGGCTGGGTAGAGAACATAAAGTGTAATTGCATGCTTTGCATGATCAACCCAGCACCCCATATGATCTTCCAAGCACCACCAGGAGTGGTCCATGAGCCACAAGGCCGAGAGTAATCCCTAAGCAATTCTAGATGGGGCATCCCAAAGCACAACGAAGTGTCTTCATATAGGATTATGATCATTCCAGTTTGAATTTATATGTTTATTTATATTTGGGACTATATCTGACAGTGCTCAGGGATTATTTCTGACTCTATACTCAGGGATCACTCCTGGCAAGACTTAAGAGATCAATTTGGTGCCTGAGATCAATCTGAGGTGGGCTGCATGCAAGCGTCTTGCCTGTTGTAATATCTCTCCAGCCCTCTAATTAAAATTTACTTAAGAACCCCAAAGATTGGACAAAGGATAATAAATGATCTGTTATGCATCATCTAACCTTAGTTTGCTCCCATGTACACAGACAGGACCCCTGAACACAGACCCGGAAGTGAGGTGTGAGCAACTCTGGGTGAGCCCCTCCTATTCACAGGCTATTCAAGTCTCTTGCTTTAATTTTAGAAATGTTATTTCCAATAATCTGAATGCATATGCTGGGTATAATAGTAATAGAGCCCCATAGTTTATAGGTAAAATTGTTAAATTAACTGTGGAGTGCAAAATATTCCTCTTTTTTTCACCATTTGCTATGTGAAAGTTTAGCACAACAATCTTAACCTGAAAATTTTAAAGTTCTTCACTGATCATCAACAGGCTGAGTGCATGATTTGCATGTGGGAAACCTGGGTTAATTCAATCCCCAGCACCCTCTAGGGGGGAACCTCTGAGCTTAGTGCCAGGAGTAACTTCAGCACTGCTAGATGTCACTCAAAATAAACAATGTAAACCCACAACAAAAATGTCACCGATAGATCTTTACTATGATAATCTGTTACTGAAATAATTCAAAATTAATATTTGCAATATTTGAATATTTATTCATGACATCACATTAAATGCCTGTTCATTTTCAGTGTTAAAGCAGCCACACATTAAAATGTTTTATATTTGGAGCCAGAGAGAAAATAAGGCACTTGCTTTGCCAATGGCTAACACAGATTAGATCCCTAACACCATAGCTAGTCCCCTGAGTGCCACCAAATGTGATGGCATCTAAGCACAGAGGCAGGAGTAAACACTGAACACTGCTGGGTGTGGCCCCTTTGCTATAAGAAAAAAGGTTTAGGGACTGGAGCAATAGAACTGTGGGTAGGACAGTTGCCTTGTATAATGATGATGTGGGTTCAATCCTCAGCATCCCATATTGATCCCCAAACCATACCAGGAGTGATCCTGAATACAGGGAGGTGTGGCTCCAAGACAACAAGCAAATAAAGAAAAATAAGGGGGGGGTTAATTTGGTGGTACTTTCCCTTTAATATACTTGGATACCAAGAATTGGGATGGAGGTCACACCCAAATAGACTCGTATAACTGACATAAAAACACAAGTCAGTTTTCACATGGGAACCCAGAATTCATGTATTTGCGCATTTGACTAACATTTTTATAATTATAGGTCAATATAATATATTATATAATTATATGCCCAATTATTTTTTTTTCAGTACTGGGGTTGAACTCAGGACCTCACACATTTAAGACACACCACTGAGTCCCATCCCTGATCCCTTCCAACCCAATTCTGAGACCTGCATGAAGAAGAAAAAAGACCAATGGACAATGGCCACAGTATTGTCCTTGAGACACAGATTTTCTCTGGGGTGGCTGGCTGCTATAGCTAGTTAGCTAGATGCTAACCTCCTTGGAAAACCCCATCCATCCTCAATCTAGGCCTTGACTAAGCCCTCTAAGTCCCGGAGGTGGTGTTTGGGTAGAAAAGCCAGACACTTTATCCACATGCACGTTTTCACTTGGAGCAACCAGAGTGCAACTTTTGAACCCTCTTGCCCTCATTTAACAACTTAAAAGTTGTATTTTAACCATGTTCTGCGAACACACAGACCCCAACTGGGATTCTTGGCCTTGCTGCCTTTGCATGTTACAGGCACTTCAGAGTGACTTGAAGTGTCAAATCTTTTTAGCTGGGTCTTTTCCTTCCCCATCTCTCCTTTGCACCCTAGGAAGCTCCAGGCTGGAATTGCAGATAAAGATGAGCCCCAGCCTGAGGGGCACAATTACATTCCCTTGCTCCTGGGCAACTATTCATTTGCCATCCAGCCTGCACTTACCAACCCTCCCACTACAAACAAACTTTGGGAAAGTTACATCACTGTCAACAAAGGCAGTTACTTAAATTATTATTACACAACACTGTCATTACTCACACTTCCACATGCAATTACGTCCCCAATTTGGCAAACAGAGCTAGAACTTAGAACTTCCTTTGGAGAGAAGCAAAAAAAAAAAAAAATCTACAATATGTCAAAACCACCTTAAGAAATGGGAAAGGTGTCCCACTCCCCAAATAAAAACACTCAGGTTTTATTCTGTCAAGTTCCCACTTTCCCAACCTCTCCAAATCTGCAATCCTCCCCTCTCTCAGTCTTTGGACTCCAACTTTTAAAATGTAAACTAAACTATACTACTCATTTGGTAGGGCCCCAAAGACTAAGTTAGGGAGCCAAGCCAAGCCATAAGAAATAAGTGAAAGTGAAATTCTGAATATGCATCTCTGGTAATTAACTTGTTAATTAGCCGGTTCCCTAAAGAAAAGGAAGGTTTGTAACCTTTGGGCTGTGTCTGCCCCAGGTGGTCCCAGATCTAGCCTTAGGGTAACCGGTAGGAAGACGGCCCCCCACTTCTCGCCCCTATGCCTCGCTGCTGCAGCGTGGAGGGTTCCAGCAGAGAATCCAACATTGTTCTGAGCACATTTATGAATAATTTGTCGAAAGAAAGAAAAAGAAAAAGTATCGGTTTGTGGAAAGAAAATAAAAAGTGACTGTCCCAAGTCAAAAAGCAAGAGGACAAATGTCACGGCCAAGCGCCCATGACCATTTTTCACCCGCGACTGTCGCAGAGCTGAAAGTGGGGGCGGTGGGGGTGGTGGTGGTAGTGATGCGGTGGCAGCGGAGGCGGTGGAGGAGAGAACAGGCTGGAAAGCTTCTAGAGATTGTCGGCCAAGGTCTGGCCGCCCTGGGGGCTGGAGGAGCGCCCTGAGCCATCTTCACCGGCTTGTGTGGGTTGAAGAGCATGAAAGGATATAAAATTAAAAAAGTGGGGGGGGATCTCTCTGCCTTTCTGCACCCCTGCACCCACACCTTAATTCCCCTGAGAGACAGAAAGAGACAGACAGACAGATTGACTGACAAAGAGAAAGAGAAATGATTTAAAAAATAAATCTCCAACTGGCAAACCCAATCCACTGCATCCAGCCTGGCTTCTGCAGTCAACTCCATAGCATTGAATTGCACTGGAGCAGACGCGTTCTGGAAAATAAAAAGAAAAATCAGTTGATGCCGCCGCAGTGGCCACAAAATTAGCGACTCCGAGGACATTTTTTGCCGCAGTGCACGTCCGTCGTAACCGCCACCGAGCGCTCCCATGTGAATAATGGAAATACAGTGTGGAGGCTATCAGGTTGATTTATCACTGCCGAATAATTCCCTGCCTCAGTCCAACGCTGGGTCCTGCCACTTTAAATCACCAAAACGCGGGTAGACACGGCTCCGCAGGCGCCCACGCACGCATGGTGCACTTGTGCGTGCGTGTGCCTGTGTGTGTGTGTATGTGTATGTGTGTGTGTGTGTGTGTGTGTGTGTGTGTGTATGCGCGCGCAAATGTGCGCAGAGTCAGCAGAGCTCTTCCCCCATTGCTTCACGAATAGGAAGGGGGGGGAAAGGGGAGCAGAAGAGCCCATCTCCTGGCCCCTACACCCCCACTTTTGCAGCGTGGACAAGTGACTTGTAATGCAATTTGGAGCAAAATAAAGTCTGAACAAAACTAGACAGTGAGACTAGCACGTCCCGGGGTAAACCGGACTGAAGGAACATTCTGTAAAGCCTTGGAACTCAGACTCTGGAAAGATCACTTTCAGGCTAAACTGAGCACCCCCCCCAATTTCCCCCCCCCCCATTTTTAAATAAAAGGAAATCTTTCATTGGGTTCAGCTCTGAAGCAGCTTTCAAATGCAAACCCAAGATGAAGACTGTGATTTTAATTTGGGGGATAAACAGCTGGTGAAGATATCCTAGGAACACATCTAAAAGAAAGGCAGGAGATCGCCCCTTCTTTCTATCTCTTGGGTCAAAGAGAGGTTATTAAAGTTTTTTTTTCTTAAAAAAAAAAATAAACCAAACCACCAACAAAGCAAAACTGTACTTTTAGTCTAACTTATACCTTGAACCAAAGTCTAAAGGTCAAGTGGGTTTGGGGAGAACTGAAACGCCATTGTGGATTTCAACTACTGGATGGTTTCAGCCTGGACAGCTTTCTTTTTCTATGACCTGTTCCCCTCTGTAAAATCACTGAGTAAAAGGAGGAGTTTCCTAAAGTCTTTTTTTTTTTTTTTTTAATTTTCCTCTCTCTTCTCAATGATATCCTCTGATGGGGATGGAGGCTTCCAATGTAGAGAAATCAGGGTCACTTTTTTCAGGGGTGTCTGTGGAAACTGATGGTGTTCAGTGTGATGAGTCCACCTTGGCCAAGGGTTTTCCTCAACAATAAGGCTGCATTTATATTAAGAGCTCTGAAGTGTATATGCATATATATATACACATACATACATACATACATATATAAAACATGAGTCCTTTTTTTCTTTTTGAGATGAACAATGTATTCTTGTCCTTATGTTATATGTTTCGGGGGCAAAGAGAAGAAACTATTTCTAGGAGCAGCCCAAAGGATTTAGGGACTCAAATAATATTCCTAATTTTTCTCTTCTCCTAGTCTGGATAGGAAATGCATGGAATCACTTGGATAATTTAGAGTCAAGAAATTATTAGTGAGTGAAAAGTCCATCTGTGCCAGAATGCATGTCTCGAAGGGCCAAATTCATGGAACTGATTTCTCCCTCTCTACTATCCCAGAAAATAACTCCAAGAAGGGCCATGAGCAAGGACCACTGTTGTATCCTGACCTTTCTCTTGTTTCTGTAGAGAATGGTGAAGAGTATGGACAGATGCTGGAATCAGACCACTGGCTAATTTTGCATCTACTAGCTGACAAAACTAATGCAGAAAAAGAGTTGTTAATTTGTGCCTCAGTTTTCTACATCTATAAAATAGTCATATTAAAATGCTTATAAGAGATCATTACCTGAGTAACCAATAGCTCAAAAAATGTTGGGAATTGCTCGTTACTCCCATGTAAACACAGGGAAAGAAAAGGCAGATATAATAGAAAACTCTTGGAATGGCCCTGAGATTTCAACTCAGGTCTTTAAACACTCTTACTTTTTAATTTTACAATTTATTGGCTTTATTATCACATCTCCTAGAAGCAAGGAGCTCCACCTATCTTGATGACTACCATTACGAACTAGACCAGACCATTCTCAGCCCAAACTTCATTCCCTTTCCCGTACACCTAATAACCACAAGGCAAGAGAATTCTCTTGACCCGAACCATAAAAATATGTAATATTGGCTGGTAAAATTGAATGCTTGCTCCTTAATGTGGTTTTGACAATACCAGGCGAGGAGGAAGAAAGTCCAAATCCACTTTGGGAAGAAATCCCCCAGGCCTTCACTTTTGCTTTTTACTGATGTAATGATAATCACACAGCTTGTTACCTCAGGCCTAGTCCCTGTCTTTGAACTATGAGGTCACCCACAATCCCTGCTCCACAGTGGGCTCCTGGGGGCCCTTGTTAGTTGAGGGAGGAGGAGGAAAACTATATCCAGAATCTCTGCACTTTCAAAGACACCCCCCTTCCCCAAGAGCACAGGCTTTTAAGGCTGGAGGTAGGAAGGGTTTCAGGCTCAGTGTGTATTTCTGCTAGTGTGTGCAATATGCGCTTGGAGGCAAGTTGCAGTTAAGCTTTATAGAGGAAGTGGAGATTAGGTGCTTCCAAAACTGGGTAAGAGCTGGCAGGTTTAGGTCGTTGCTTGCTGGAAAGCATGGTGCCACTTTTTGACTCTGGTGGAGGCCTCCGAAGTTCCAGCAGACACTCCCTGATGGCAGGCTGGGACTGGGTGGAGTGGGAGGTGGGAGCGTCCCATATCAGGTTTAGAGGGATCCTCAGTTGCTAGGGGTTCAGTTTTATGCTACTTCAATAGGACGACTTGCTGAGCGCCGCACGACGCGAGAAAAGAAAAAGTTCTTTCGTTCGCGGCACCGGGCGCTTTTAGCTAGCCAGTGCGCCAACCTGAGGAACGCAGTGTGCTAAGCCAAGCACTCGCTGCCTTTTACTTCGCCTGCGCCTCCTTTGTGGGTTCGGGGTACGACTTTGGCAAATGGGGAAGCCCCCTACCTCTTGCACAGTCTCCGAGCGCGCGCGCGCTCGCGCGATGCGGACCCCTCTTGGAAAAGGCGCTGTCAGGTGCCAGCGAGGACACCCCGGGCACCTCCTGGACTTTACAACAAACCAACTGCCAAGTCTGGGGGAGTTGAAGTTGGGGGAGATACTGAGTGAGTTTCCTTCATCCAGACCACAGCTCCCAGGCACCTTGAAAAAAAAAACCAAAAAACAAAAAAACAAAAAACAAAAAACAAAAAAACCAGCAGGCGCCCGGGCGGGAGCTCCTACGGGGCAGGTTTTTTGGGGGGCTTTCTGGGCTTCAAGGAAAAAAGGAGTGTACCTCAATTCAAATCTACCCTCTAAGCCTCAGTTCCTTGGGTTCTTCCATCCCGAAACCCCTTACAGGCCCTGAGCGCGCAGGGCTGGAGTAGCCTGACAGGTCCCGAGCGCGCGATGGCTGGAGAAGCAGCGGGGCGCGGGGTCCGTGCGCCTCCCTCTGGTCTCGGGGCTCACCCCGCGCCGGGCCCCCTTCTCTGCAGGCCTTCGGGAGAAGCCCCGAGGAAGGAAGGGACGAGGTGGCCGGAAAAACTCTATTATTTTATTTTATTTTTTGCAGTGGGAGCTGAAGTCCTTGGGGTTCCCGTACGTAGGCAGGTAGTTTTGGAAGCCAGGTGTTCATCCCCAGGGGTTCTCCAATCCGGGACGCCTCATCCCGTTTTTTCCTTGGTGACCCTCGAGAAACTTTTGTCCTTTTTCCTCCGGATTATCTAGTCCTAAGAATTTTGCGGCCTGGCTCTCTGGACCCATTCCTAGTTCCAGCCTTTTAGCTGTGAGCTGTCACCTTTCTCATGTCCAGGTTGCAGCCCTGAAGCCAACAACTCCATTCTGGTTGTTTTCTCTTCCCCTTTTGGAAGGAGGACTTCATATGAGGCTGAAAAATCTGGGCGAAAAAAAAAAAAAAAAAAACCAAACTAAACCTCAAACTCCAACCCCGCTGATTTCAAGGGAGTGGACCCAGAAGTCACTGCTAGGCCTCCTGGGGGCCAGCTCTGCCCTCTTTTTTCTTGAACTTTCTGAGTAAGAGTTTCTTTCACGCTGGAACTTCATCAGACTCCATTTATTGTCACTTCTAAAAAATACATATATATATTTTTTTGCAGAGGCAAGTGCTCCGAAAAGCCATCTGCTAGAGCTGCGTGGAAAAGCCAAGCCACATGTAAAGGGCTGTGGAATAGGGAGAAGTGAGGGACACTTTGGGGCCTCTGGAAGCTAGAGGGGGTGCAAGGAATGTCCCTGTGACTGAGGGGCCAGGGGATCTTTAGAGTTCTCCCGCTGCTTGCTTAAAGGGCCCAGACTTTTTTTCTGGGGGACTTACTTTTCCCTGCACACAGATTGAAGCAGCCAGCCAGCTCCTTTGTCCATGGGCCTGTATTTGCACTGTATTTACTTCACTTGCTTGGCTTGAGGAGGTGGACAAGCTTTATAGCTGGCTGTGCTGGCCCTCAGTGCTATGTGCAGCCACAGGAAGAAGGGATGTAGGATGCATTTGCCTGTACCCAGCCTGTACCTGAGCCACCATCACCACATCCCAAGGCTAAGGAATTGGGCTCTTTCTAACCCAGGACTCATCATTCATCTCCAAAATCTCTCTCTCTCTCTCTCTCTCTCTCTCTCTCTCTCTCTCTCTCTCTCTCTCTCTCCTCTCCTCTCTCTCCTCTCTCTCTTCTCTCTCTCTCTCTCACTCTCTCTCTCTCTCACTCTCTCTCTCACCCTCTCTCTCTCTCTCTCTCTCTCTCTCTCTCTCTCTCTCTCTCTCTCTCTCTCTCAGCTAAGAAAATAACACCTTCCCCTTCCTTTGCTCTCAACATCTTTGTGCAGTTGCCAAGTTTGCTAGTTTTTAAAACTTCTCAGGTCAAGTAAGCTTAAAGGGACGTACACCCCAAAACTCTAGGGGAACATTTTTTTTTTGTCCAGAAAGTTGTATCCTTCCTTCAAAGTGACCTCATAAGGAATTTATAAGGACTGCTTTTAGTGAACTGGAAAACATTAAAAAAACTAGAACTCCTCAGTCTTAACTAAGCTGGTTTGCAAACACAGATGTACCCGACTAAGTATTTTTTGATCCTCTTGGGCTGCCAGGAAATAACCTTTCTCTTTGCTTTTCCAACTTTTTATTTTTATTTTATGTTTATTTTTTTACAAGCTTCTTGCTCTTTACTCTGATATATTTTACTTGCCCCTCCTGCAATACAAGTTTGCCTTGGAGCCATTGACAAGTTTTCAACCTGTCACAGGGATTGTCCTAAAGGCCACAATTTCAGTCTTCAGGAGTTAAAAAATATAAAAAATAATGTCGCTTTCCCCCAGCACACTGAGTCTCTGGGATCAAGTTTGCATAAAACTGACTCTCAGCTTTTTTTAAAAGAGGATGATTTCAGAGTGCCAGTCCTTGTCTGCTAAAATTTTAGCCCAGATCAAGGTATTCAGGATCTACCAGGACCCCCAATGAGCATGGACAGTTTATTAGTTTCTCTTCCCATCCTGGTTTTGGTCTGAGAACTACAGACATCTACTCTCCTGATTTTTAAGGTAGCAAACTGGGCCGGAGGAGAGGGAGGACTTTTTTCTTTTCTTTTGGAGTTACTTCATGAAGCAAGGCAGGAACTTCATAAAAGAAAAAGAAAAACACATTTCAAGTTGGTCTCCTTCTCCCCCCACCACCACGAAGCGTGGAGACCAGGCAGACACATTGATATTCAGGGGATAATTTGCCACCCCTGCAAAGCTTCGTGCTAGAACACACACTCGGGACACACACGGAGACGTGGCCTCTGTCTCTCTTTTTATTGTTCAGATTCCTTCTCTGTGTTTCCTACTTCCCGAAGAAGTCAAGTCATTAACACACCACCCTCTGTAAACTTAAAAAAAAAATAATAATCGGACGCTAAATTGGAGACACTACATTGCAAAGAAATTCAGGACTCTACTTCTGATCTGTTCCCCACAAACTGCCTGAGATGTCAGCACCTATTCTTCAAATTCACTCAAATAATTCTCTTTCGGGCCTTTCGGGAAAACTGTAATAAATGCCGGTAGGCTAAAAAAGAAAAAGTCCACAAATCATACATAATTTTGCTTTCCCGGGTCAATAAAACTGGCTGGAAGGAAAAAGAAATACAATAACTTGATACACTTTGTTTTAAACCTCCTGTTTTCAGGATTTGTATTTCTTTCTCAGCTGAAGACCTTGGCTTCGGCTTCTTCATTTCATTCCTCCCTCTTCTACGACTCCTTACTCTGCCCTTGGTGACCACCGTGCGTTTCCCACAGTGGAAGGCCGCTCAAGACGCCCGATTTTGGATACTCTGGAAAAAGTGCCCCTCATTTTTTTTTCTTTCCAGGAGCTGATCAGTTTTTACCTAAAGCTCCCTGGAAGGCCGACGAGGCTCTGAAAAGCAACTTAAAAAGTGCTAATAGCCCCGGCGGGGTGCTCGAGGGGTTGGCGGCTCCCTGCGGGTGCCGAGCGACCTTGACCCGGGGTGGCCTGGTCGCCTCAGTGCCTCTGCTCCCTAGACGGCCCCTTTGGGACTCCCAACCCCGTCAGGGTCACGGCTGGACCTGGCCACTCTCCTATGCTCCCAGCTTGTTCCATATCGGCGCTCAGCAGTCTTTTATTTATTTTTTTTTAAATTTTTTAAAGAGGGTCTATTTTTCTACCACTTGAGCCGTCTGCTCCCCTGGGTGGGTTGGATTAATAACTAGAGAATTCCACTCGGTTGCGAAATCTTGGGGTTCCTAGGGAGTGTCCGGAGGGAAGGAGGACTATGCGGTCCAAAGGCACCCCCAGCCCTCTGCGTAGGGTCCTAAAAAGGCGGATCCGGGGAGAGTGGGACCGGTTAGACTCCCTAAGGGAGGGACCAGCATTTTGCTAAGATTATTGGGGTGCAGTGAATGTTGGGGGGTGATGAGGAAGCCCAGGCAGGAACTGGGACTGCGGGGGAGCGGACTTGGGGGAATAATAACTGGACTCCCACTCTTTTCCAAAGCAATTCGCTCTGGTTCCTGCAGGTGCATTCCCGGCCCTCCCCAAAACGTCCCCCTTTCTCCCCCAGCTTTGGCTCCTGGGTGGAAACCGCCTTCCGGCCCAAGTTCAGTCCTTTGAGGCTTTGAACGGAGCCTTTCAGAAGTTTTTAAAGCTTGTCCCGCCCCGTACGCACCGGGTCACCACCCCCGCCACAGCTGCTGGCACCCGCGGCTCCGGGGAGGCCCGGGGAAGCGCAGTTTCCAAGGTGCACCCCCTTTCCCTCCCCCCAGATCTTGCTGGGGTGCAGAGGAAGAGGCCCGGCGAGTGGGGGGAAGGAGGCACGTCCACTGGACCGAGGTTCTTGGGCTCAACTCCAGTGCAGGCGCTCTTGCAGTTGGCCTTGAGGATTAGGCAGCTGGGGGGCCCGCGTCCTCGAATCAGGGTGCCACCTACAGGCGAGTCCCGGCTATCAAGAGGGAGAAGGTGGGGGCCACAGCCCAGCTCCTGGGGCGGCGGGGGTGGGCTTGGGGCAGAGTCCTTTCTGAGTTCTGGGGGACAAGCGGATTTCAGAATGGCCTTGATGTCTGGCTCCCGTGGTACTGGGAATGGAGAATTTTGGGGCGAAGAAATTGGAATTGGGGTTTTGGAATACTAACCCCCCACTTTGGGTTTGGTTTAGGGGACTCACCCACAAAGCATTCAGGACCTAAGAGGAGGACTTAAATTCCACAGTGTTTAGGGCCTCAGGGCTCAGTGCTCTGAGCTCAGGGATAATTCTTGGGGGAGACAGGGGATCATATAGGGTGGTAGGGATTTGGGGAGAGGGACAGCCCTGAAGGCTTAATACTCTACTAGCTTCTCAGCCCCAACCTCCCCTCCTTGACTAATTTCCTGCAGCTAGGATACTTTCTCTTGGGAAGAGAGGCTGTGTGGCCTTGAGTTAGTTACTTGATCTCTCTGAGCCTTGTTCTCTTTGAAAAGCGGAATAGGTGATAAGGTAAATTGTGCAATGTTCTTTGGCTTGTATACTGCAGACTGAGCTTCGATTCCTGCATCCTCTATGATCCCCGAGTACTCCCAGGAGTAATTCTTGAGTGCTGAGTGAGGAGAAATTCCTGAGGCCAAGTGTGGCCCCCCCCAAATACAAATAGCAAATACAACAACAAAAATGAGTGACAATGTTCTTGCCTGTGATACAGTAGATAGGAAATGCTTTAGGGCAATGCACCTATTTCTAATAAAATATTTTTTGTTTTTTTTTTTTTTTTTTAGTCCACACCTGGCGGTGCTCAGGGGTTACTCCTGGCTCTGTGCTCAGAAATCCCTCCTGGCAGGCTAGGGGGATCATATAAGATGTGGGGGATCTGGGTAGGCAGCCTGCAAGGCAACCGCCCTACTACAGTGCTATCACTCTGGTCCTAATAAGATACTTTTTAATGCTAAGGAAGATATTTAATGGTCTATCAACTTTCTGTTTCCTTGAGGACAAGTTTATTTTTCCTTCTCCTCCTCCTGTTGTTGCTGCTGCTGTTGTTGTTGTTGTTCTCCTCTTGGTGTTAGAAGACTGACTGTGCAGTGCTGGGCCTCCTGCCTGAGCCCCACTCACTAAGTTATCTGCTTGGCTCAGGGTTTTAGAAAGTGCTAGAGAGAGCCGAAGGAAGTTGAGTGTCTGATTAGAACAGAAGTATGGCTAGTGGAAGCTTTGATGACATTTTGAGCTACCTCTCTCAGCACTCATAAGTATTGGTGGGATGGCTTGCCTCAAAGCCATTTAACTTTTGGCCTCTCCTAGGTATGAGTATCTTCATCTTAAAGATGAAGAAATGAAGACCTGGAGGTATAGTTGTCCACTCTAAATCAATATGATTATGCTAGTGGCTACAGAGTCCGAATCTAACTTGGGGAGGCCTGCGCAGGTGGTCATTTGTCTTGTGCATGGTTGATCTGGGTTTGATTCTCACCATCCTGTATGGTTCCCAAGGCCGCAAAGAATGATCCCTGAGTGCAGAGCTAGGAGTAAGCCCTGAACACTACTGGGTGTGGCCCTAAAACAACAACAACTACAACAACAACAAAATGTCTACTTTTGACATGAGTTTATCAAGCACCTGCTATGTGTAAGATGACTGACCATAGGGATTTTATTCATGTTATTCTTCCAAATCCTCTGTGATGACTTCTCTCCTCATGGAAGAGAAAAATGTTGGTTCAGGGAGATTAAGGTATCTCTGAAAATGAGGTGAATGATCAAGAAAGAGAAGTGGACATTGGGTGATTTTTATCTGCTGAAGGTGAGGTAAAGGATGGTGTTTCTATACTTAAGTCATGGCCAATTATAACAATATTTCCTCAGGAAATGGTAGTGCAAGAAAGGGAGCAGGGGTGACATAGGAAAGGCCTAAGAAGGAATTGGTTTATATTTGCTAGAAATAGAAATGTTGACAGGGCTGGATAATAGTACAGCAGGTAGGGTATTTTCCTTGCACGTTACTGACACAGGTTCAATCCCCAGCACTTGGAATTCTGCCAAGATGATCCCTGAGCACAGAGCCAGGGGTAAGACCTGACCATAGCTGGCTGTGACTGAATTGAACAAAAAAAAAAAAAACTGAAAGAAATATTGGGGGCAGAAACAAAAATACAATGGGTAAGGTAATTAGGTTGCAGGCAGTTGACCTGGATTTGATCTCTGGCACTGGGGTTTGATTCCTCAAGACCTACCAGGAGTAATCCCTGAACATAGATTCAAAACTGAGTTCTGAGCCTCACTGGCAAATCCCAAAACTAACAAACAAAACAAACAAAAATATTTACTACTTATGACACCAAGCAAATCTCATGATAACAGATACCAATCACTTCACCAAAAAGTTTGGCATAACAATGGGGCCAGAGCACTGGTGCAAGCAGTAAGGTGTCTGTCTTGCACACTCTAGCCTAGGCCGGACCGCGGTTCGATCCCCCAGCGTCCCATATGGTTCCCCCAAGCCAGCCGTGTTTTCTGAGTGCATAGCCAGGAGTAACCCCTGAGCATCAGTGGGTGTGGCCCCAAGCAAAACAAACCAAAAACCAAAAAAAAAAAAAAAAAAAAAAAAAGAAAAAGTTTGGCATAACAAGAAGAGTGACTTTCATGGTGAGAGTGCTCTGAGAATTTGGTTCTGGACCTTGCTTACACTAAATATTTTTTGCACAAGGAGTCATTTTTTTATTGGTGTGGTTCCAGGTAATTGTTCACAGAGTGACATTTTATAGTGAAATGTTCAAAAAAAAAACTTCTTTAAGGCCCTTTATGTTTTCATCATGCAATAACGACGCTTTACCTCTCTTTTTTCCTTGAGTACCCAGCAAAATCCTGGAACCCTCCCGCTCACACCTGAGAAAAAAATCTAAACATATCTGAGGTATTTTGGGCTTTCAGATGGGGCTTTAGATTTGAGTATGTGCTCATTTGTCTGAGTTCAGCTGTAACACTATTTTTGCTTGCCAGTGCCTTATCAAGAGCTCAGACAAGCTGCAGCCACCCCCACAACCCCCGACTTCTACACATTGGGAGTATTTCTAATAATATAATAGACCTTCGTTTATAATAGACCTTTATTTAGACACAGATGCCACAGGAGATTCATTAGCAGGAAAACCCCACTGTGGAGCTAACACTGTAAAGTTATCAAATTTAAGGTCAGATGGCTTTGGATTGTCACCTTATGGGGACCAGTTGGTAATTTGATAGGAAGGCTTTGTGAAGAAAAATCGGTGGAAACAAACACATTTGCAGAATATATCTTATGGGTTTTTGCACGGGTTTAGGCGCTGGCAGAGATGCCAAGAAATGGACATTTTTTTTTAACCCTTGGACAGGAAGAAGTTCATTTCTAATTCCTATAAAGGAGTCACCAGGAGTTTATTTTCTACTCTAGGGAACTTTTACTTCTCTCACATTTCCTAGTTTCATGCCTGAGTTCTGTTGCAATAAAATGATAGGATTCATACACACAAAATCAAGTCTTCTGGTTTCAATGTTGGGCTGATTCCCTTCTGGAATAATTAGTTATATTTTAGAATTAAATTAATTAACTAAAAAAAAGTTGGTCCTTCCTGGAGGTGCTCATGGCTAATTCCTGGCTCTTATGCTCAAAATCTCTCCTGGCAGAGGGTGGCAGATTATATGTGGTGCTAGGATTGCTTACCTGCTGTACTATCTTTCTAGTTCCTGAATCCTAAAAATCTTAGGGTTACGTATTTCATCATCATCAGGTAAAAATTAATATCATTTTTTTTTGTTTTCTGGGCCACACCTATTTGATGCTCAGGGGTTACTCCTGGCTAAGTGCTCAGAAATTGCCCCTGGGGGACCATATGGGATGCCGGGGGATCAAACCGCGGCCCTTCCTTGGCTAGCGCTTGCAAGGTAGACACCTTACCTCTAGCGCCACCTTGCTGGCCCCAAAATTAATATTTTAACAGAAGAGTTTTATATAGGTGGTACTAGAGCTGAAGGCCTTATTTGATACAGTCACATTTTACAAGAGAGCATTAAATGCTGGAGAGATGTGTTTTTGTTTTCTGACACGTAATTGTATTTTTCTGTGCCATGGGAATACATATTGGTCCGTGCAAGCGTGTGTGGGTTTTGTCTTGGAAGTCTTAACTACTACTTCCTCCCCAGTGAATGCTCTTAGGCTCTTTTCTTGTTTTTGTTTTTGGGCCACACCCGGTGACGCTCAGGGGTTACTCCTGGCTATGCGCTCAGAAATCGCTCCTCGCTTGGGGACCATATGGGGATGCCAGAGGATCGAACCGCGGTCCGTCCTAGGCTAGTGCCAGTGAGGCAAACTCTATACTGCTTGTGCCATCGTTCTGGCCTGCTGTTAGGCTCTTTTGAAAATGAAAGGACAGAATTGGGATTTACTCATTCACTGGGCCACTTTGAAACTTTTCACTCTGTGCTTTTCAAGTGTCTAGTCTCAGAATTTTTAAAATTAAACTTTATTATTTATTTATTTATTTATTGGTTATTGGCCACACCAAGTGGCTCTCAGGGGCTACTCTTGGCTCTGCACACTGAAAGCAGCCCTGGCAAACTAGGGGACCATATGGGATGCTGGGATTCGAACCAGGTCCCTCCCGGGTTGGCTTGCATGCAAGGCAAATGCCCCATTGCTGTGCTGTCTGGCTCCCTGAGTCTCAGAATTTCTGAATGTGGTCATCACACTGGTCAGTTTTGAGAGTTAAAAGTTTTCCCCAGAGATATAGCACAGTGATAGGGCCTTTGCCTTGCAAACAGCTGCCCTAGGACCAAAGGTGGTTTGAACCCTGGCATCCCATATGGTCCCCCATGCCTGCCAGGAGCGATTTCTGAGCAGAGAGCCAGGAGTAACCCCTGAGAGCCGCTGGGTGCAGCTCCCTCTCCCCAAAAGGAAGTTTTCTTGTATAGGCCCAGCTCTAAGAGGCTCTCGGAGGACCAAAAGTATCTAAGAAAGCATATAATTAAATAATGATTTTTTAAAAATAACAACAGCAACAGAGAGGTTTGGCTTTGTTTGAGAAGTTTTCTTGCTGCTGCTTCTGATCACGGGAATTAACTTTTTGGTTAAAGTTAAAATCAGAATGCCACATTTCACTGATATTAGATAGACCAATGTGACAGCAGAGTCATTCCAGAAAATCCATTACTGGGTGCTTACAGTAAAACATTTCTACAAGGTTTTCAGTTTTTTTTTTTTTTTTTTGGTTTTGGGCCACACCCAACAACGCTCAGAGGTTACTCTTGGCTATGCTTTCAGAAATCGCTCCTGGCTTGGGGAACCATATGGGACCCCGGGGGTTCGAACAGCGTCAGGCTAGCACAGGCAAGGCAGACCTCTGGCTCCAAGGTTTTCAAATTTAGGTACTTAAGAAGGTAACAATGTAGCCCAGCCACAGGGGAAGGAAGCATTGGACCAAGACAGGTACAGCTTACTTGAAGACTTAAAGAGGCCTGGTAGAAGCCCGAAGATCACATGAGCAGTTTTGAAATAGCTGAAGGCAGAAGTAGGACTATATTAGGGGCTGGAGCGGTGGTGCAGCGGTAGGGTGTTTGCCTTGCATACCCTAACCTAGGACGAACCACAATTCAATGCCCCTCCTTCCAGCGTCCCATATGGACCCCCAAGCCAGGAGCTATTTCTGAGCATATAGCCAGGAGTAACCTCTGAGAATCACCGGGTGTGGTCCCAAAACAAAACAAAACAAAACAAATAAACAAAAGAAAAACAAAAAGAAGTAGGACTATATTAACATTGTCCATGTTGGAGACACTCTGAGTGTGGAGTCAAAAGCACCCACTCATTAGCCTGGTTTAATCTTGCTTCAATTTTGGCAGAAATTTAGGGGGTCAGTAACTGATGGGTTTCTGAGTTTCTGATGGGTCAAAAACTCATCACCTCACCATCAGATCTAGGCCAATCAGACCCCCCAAATCATGCCCTACCTACTTTCTCCAGGTAGTTCCAAGTTTCACAACTTTCTCAGTCTAACCCTACAATGTCCCATGTTTTGTTTGTGAATGAGGATCTCTTTGGCAGGTTCTTTGGAGACTTTATGACCTACCATATTTTCTGGTGTATAAGACGACTTTTGAAACGAAAAAAAGTCAGCCGAAAATCGGGGTTGTGAGGGGAGGTCAAACCCCTTGCTGATGGTCTGCGAGTCCAAAAATAACTCCCAGAAAGATAAATTAAATCCCATTCTTCCGTCCCCCTTTTGGGGGAGACCTTGGTATCCGGAGTAAATAATCAACAAATGAAAAAGATTAGGGGACCAAAGGTTCAGCAAAGAGAGTCTTTTGTCAGTTGTAGCCAGCTCCAAAAAGCAAACCGAACAAGCCATCAGTTCTGGCAAAAGAGCCCCTTATGCCTCCCCAACAAGCTATTCATTTCTTTCCTAATCACCCCCACCAGGAAGATCCAGGTGGGATGACAGGCAAAAACAATATTACAACAAATACACAACAAGGGGTCTTTTTATATGCCGAGTATATCCCGAAAAACATTTCGATATGCCACTAAACAAAAATCGTCTGGATATTTCCATCAAATGAATTTCCAACTCGATCCTGCACCAATCACTGCAAGGCTGCTCGGACTGCCTTTCTAACTCAGCCAATCCAAGCAGGCTTTTGATGCATGCAAGTTAGACAATGTTCTGGACCCGAATCAACACTGTCAAAAGCCTGCTCAGATTGGCCAGAGTCAGAGAGGAAGTCTATTACAGTAGAACCTTTGAACCTTTGCTTGTTGTGATTGGCTCACTGTGGTACATACAGTTGCAGCACAGGAAGTTCTGTCTATACAGCGAATATAGGCCTAACCCTATGTTTTAACAGTAAAATTAGGTGTCGTCTTATACGCCCGGTCGTCTTATATGCCAGAAAATACGGTATTTGTTTCTTGAGCCTATGATATAACTCTGTGTGGCCACTAAACCTAAGAGTTAGTTCTGGTCCTTACCCAGTCAGTCCTAACCAAGTCAGTTTTCTGGTTCTGGTCCTTCGCCTCTGCCTTCTGACATCCTTGCATTTATTTCCTCAAACCACCTTAGCTCCCTTTTGGATTTTTACTCCTGCTAGCCAGTTTACAAATCTCAGTTTTCATTTTCAAAACAGGACGTCGCCTAGTTCACACTTTGTCATAGTCTGGAAATGTTTGCTGGTGTGTCTTGCCTTCCCATCCTCCCAGGCAGTTAGTTCCCCCTTGTCTGCCTAGAAACTTCTGCAGGAGAAAAGAGACTGCTGCAGAAACCAGGAATAAAAGAGGCCAGCCATGCAGTTCCCTCACATTCCCAGGTCACCGAAATAAGCGGTGAAAGACATATTTACCACGGAGAACCCCTCTCCCCATCTCCTTTCTCCCCACCCTGCAAAAGGCTCAGGGGGTTCTTGTTGGGGCCCCAACAAATCATACTTTCCCGACAGCCAGAAAGCTGGAGCCAAGCTCTCCCAGACATGCAAAGCAGAGACACTTACACCCTGAGTTGTGGGAGTGGATTGGGGTGTGTGTGCCTAGGACAAGGAATGGGGATAGGAAAGAACATTTTTTTCCCCCCATAAAGTCCAGAAAGTTCTTGAGATTGATGACTTTGAACTGGGCCCAACACACAGTGGCTCAGCTGTGGGGCCATGCCATGGGTCACTTGCAGACAGAGCTGGCCTTAGGCGGTGTAAACACAACCCAAAAACTTCCCACACTGATTCTCCGCAGCTACTCGAGGGTCAGGGACCAAGCTGGGGTCCTCAGCAAGGGGTCACCCCTGCTGGATGACACGTTGCTACTTTGATTCAGGGTTTCTCTTTCTTTCCTGCCGCCTGAAACCAGCGCCCGGTCTGCGGAGGGTGTCCGCCCTCCAGCGCCACCCACCCCGACTCGGGAGCCGCCTTTCCGGGAGCGCTCCCGGGATGTTCCTGGGGGACCGAAACTACCTTTTTCACCCCCTGGCGTGGAAGCGGGTCCGAAACAGGAGCGCGTGTCCATTCCAGGATCCGCCAGCAGAGGGCGCTGCTTTAATGCGCTACAATCGGGCCCCGCGCTCCTGAGCGCTGCCGCGGCGACCCCGCCGGGATTTGCAAATTGGGGAGACTTCATGGCACCCCCCCCATTTCTTCTTCTTTTTTTTTCTCTTTTGCTTAATCTTCGGTGCCAATCCCGTGGGACTCCGAACTCCCTGCAAGCCAGGCCTCTCGCTTCTCGGGAGAAAGGCTGTCCATAGCTCTGCTCACTCCTGGGCCTTTCATTCATTCATTCATTCATTCATTCATTCATTCATTCACTTATTGATCTGTCTATTGCTTTATTTATTTATTATTTATTTATGTACGTATTTATTTATCTATCTATTTATTTATATATCTATTTAATTATTTACTTATCTATTTACTTATCTATATATCTATGTATTTATCAATCTATGTATTTATGTATTTATGTATGTATTTATTTATTTATTTTTGGGCCCTTTTTTGCTCCTAAACCCAGCTTCCTCCATCAGCCAAAGTGAGGAGGAGGGTTCTCTACCCAAAAGGCCTCCTCCCCCTCTCTTGCCCCCCATCTCACCGCTAAAGCAACATGTCTGCAGGCGTTGTGCAATTGCAAACGACTAATTAATTTCCCAGCACTCGTGTGTAAGTAAAGTAAGTAGGCTTACTTTAAATCGGTAAAGCGAAGGTCTTCGTTGGAAATGAAAGTTAATAGTGTGCACCTGCCACTAATGTAGGGGCACACGGTAACTTCCCCTCATTAGAGAGCGAGGACTCGGGTTGAGAACGAGTCCTAGAGTGAGAATCCCGTCCACACGTGCCTGTTCATATGCATAAACTCCTGTGTACCAGATGGCAAAATATAATGACATCTTAAACAGCTAATTGCATAAACCTTGTAATGCAGATAATTGCTGTACCAAAGTAGGAGCTAATAATTTCCCACTGTATTTGCCTGGCTTCGGAGTAATCCTTAAAGGAAAGTTGTGACAATTTCGAACACACTAAAGTTCACCAAGCGGTAATTAAAACTAGCACTTAAATCATTTGACTTTCAAACCCTTAATTATGATTCCGAGGAACAGCTTTGTGGAAACCTAGAATTTATGGAGAGCTACGTCGAGAGCATTTAATGTCTGTGTTTCTTTCGTGGCTTTCTTTCCTGGGCTTCACGTCGCCTAAAATTATAGGTGGCCCTGGAAGACTCAGTTCATTCTCAAAAATGATTCCCGTGGCAGGAGCTTTGTTCTGGGGACATAAATGGTTAACCCCATTTCCAGATGGATTTGTTGATTTTTTTTTTTTGGCAAGTGACATTTATTTATAGGATCTCTGCTGGAATAACCCAATCAAAGCTATACTTATGGGCAGGGTATTATTCTAAACACTGTATTGGTAATATTTTATTTGATCCTCAACAATCCGTCTAAATCTTGTAGCACCCTAGTATTCATTCAAAGAGAGGTTAAGTAATTTGTCCAAGCAAACTAAAAATCATGGAGCCTCACAGCCAGGCTGCAAAACTTACTTTACTATAAGAAACTATTCAGGGACAGGAAATATAGAGAAGCAGTGGGGTAGTTGCTTTGCACACAGCCAATTCTGGACGAATGGTGATTCGAATCCTGACATCCCATATGATCCCCTATGCCTGCCAGGAGCAATTTCTGAGTGCAGAGCTTGGATAACCTCTGAGCGCTGATGCCGGGTGTGACCCAAACCCAAATCCCCCCCCCCCCAATCAAAAGATACTATTCAACAGTTGTCCCTGAACCATGCCAGCGACTTGAGAATACAGCATTTATGGCTAATTAGATTTCTGATAATATTTAGAGACAAATCTAAAATTTTTGGAGTTATAAAGGCATTGAATAGATATATTTGGATATTAACTTATAAACTTCATTTAACATATAGTTAATTAAGATATTAATTGACACATCATAATTTCAGCAGCAGCTATATGTTATTTTCCACGTTGCTGTGCTTGAAATAAAAGAAGAAACCTTTGGAATTGACTTTTTATTATATAAATACCTCATTTAAAGAATACATCTGCGTTGCTGTTTTTAATTCATCTTCTTCCCCCCCAAAAAGATTGTTGGTTAAGTCTCAATACCTTTTAAAGGATGTACAACCCAAGAAACAGGAAACAAAATCTCCATAAAATACTGAACCCAACTTAGTTACTGGGGGCTGCTCCTAGTTCTGGGATCACCCTCAATGGTGGTAGGAATCAAATCCTGTTGGCCTCATGCAAAGCAGGTGCCTTAATCTTTGTTCGGTCTCACCAGCCCTCAGAGTTATTTTTCCTGTGTTGACATTGTAGTAGGCCTTTCTTCCCTTTGGGTAGATGTGTGTGGCATTTGATAACAATGCCAGTTCTTAGTGTTGGAGCTCTAGCTCCAAAAATCCTATGTGGAGGATCTCTTTATGGGCGAGGCACCATGACTTCAGGTTTCTGCCATTCATATCATCATTTAGTGAGAAGCAGACAGCCTGGCACTCACATGGTAGTTTTGCAATGAACACCCAGCAATACTTAGGGCTTACTCCTGGCTCTGTGTTTAGGAATCACTCCTGGCAGTGCTTGGGGGATAATACTATGGTTTCAGGGATCAAATTGGGGTTGACAGCATTCAAAGCAAGTGCTTTAACTCTGGTACTTACTGTCCTTCTGACCCCCGGGAGCTCTGATTTATGATGCACTGTATTGTATTTATAAGAGGAGCTCTACTTTGGCACTGCAGGGCTGGAAGTTAGTTCTCTTTCTTGGTGAGGCTCACTCAGTAAATTAGGTGTTGTAGGCCTTTCCTTTCTCACCCAATACAGAAAATGCTTGGTTTTCAATAGCCAAGTCTCTAAATCACTACGGCCCATAAATTGGTGGTTTGTTATAGATTCCAAAGAAGAAATCAAGTCAAAATAATGGTAAAAGGCAGGATTGAATATTAGAATGTCTTAATGGTTTAAAAGAGATAATGCTGGTAGGGAAAACATTGCATAATTGTTCTAGAGTTTCTGAAATTGTTTCAGATCACAACTGGTTGTATTTAAGGGTTGCTTCTGGCTCTCTGCTCTGAACCCAGACATCATTCCTGGTTGTATTTAGGGGATCAGATACAGTGCCAGGATCAAACCCAGGTACAAGACAAACACAACACCCACTGGGCTATCTCTTTGCCCTGAGATATTCCGAATATGGTTGGAGGGTTGCTTAGTGGCTAAATAAATGCATTGCCTATGTGAAGCTCTTGGTTTAATCTCTGCCATTACTACACAAGCAACAACTCCTTGTCTATATGGACAGAAAGATGCTGAACAAGAAATGCATATCAGAATTGCAAAATGATGTGATTTTAATTTTATTCCCTTTTATGTTTATATTTGTAAATGTTTGACAGTTGAATTATGTCATTTTCATAATAGGAAAGCAATTATACTCAGAAAGCGTATTCCAGACAATAATGAAAATTAGTGCTCACAATAGAAAGCAAAACAAATGAAGCATATTTGTTTTTTCTTTCTAGTAATGATGAGAAAGGTAGTTTGGACTCACTGTCTCAGAGAGAACACTGAGAAAGACTCATCACAATAGGGACTGAAGTAATAGCACAGTGGGGAGGGCTTTTGCCTTGCATGCAACCTACTTGGGCTTAATTTCCAACATCCATTATAGTCTCCTGAGCACTGCCGGGAATAATTCCTAAGAGAAGGACCAGGTATAACCCCTGAGCATTGCTGGGAGTGGCCCCAAATCCAAAAGCCAAACAAGAAACAACAACCCTTATGACAATCGATGGATAACTGCTTGAAGGCAGTGGGGAACTCAAAATGCAGTGAAGACTTAACTGACTTGGATCCAGGTTATACAGGGGTGAAGGCACAGCTGGTCCCCCATTGGATCCTGAGCACTGAATATGGTCTCCTGAGTACCACCAGAAATGACTACTGAGCACAGAGCCAGAAGTAAGCCCTGAACACCGTCAGGTGTGATTTTCTAGCTCTCAGTCCCACCCTCAAAGAATTTTCAGGCTAGGACAAAGAGGAGAATGAGCCCCTGGAGGTAAGAGCAGAATTTGGAATACACTTTCTCACTAGGGACATTTTTTTAATTCTAAAGAAGGTGGTTCAGGGATTGGCTGAGGGAGGAGAGGAATCAGACATGAGACACTACTCAGTTTAGAAGGCTGGGTTTCAAATCTGGGAAGGTCTGAACTTTGCATATGGATGAACTGGAAACAGAGACACCCAGCAGAGACTAATATCAGGTTTGAATTATCTTTAAATTGAATTGCAGTGATTATGGCTCGAGGGTAGAGATAAATATAAATCCCTTCTGGGAAAGATAACACATCTTAGGCCTCAAATTGATTCTATAAACAGATTCTCCAAAATAGTGTTACCAATGGGGTTAGGGCATGCACTGTCTGCAGGGGGTTCAGAACTGATATCTCACAAACACCAGTGGCAATGGTCTAGGTGGCTTCCAGCTCCTTCTAGAGGGACCCCTCTGATAAGAAAAATTAACTGGAAAATCCCACTTTGTCTGAAAATTAATTTAAAAAAATTTAAAGCTGGGTCTGGAAAAAGAAGTCTTATTGTCCACTACTGTTCCATAGCCAAAAAGAATGACCATGAAAATTATAAACTAATTAAAAATAAAATTTCTCAACATGTGTAGTATAGAAAGCTATTGCTTACAGAGAAATCTGTAGCTTAAATGAGTTAAGCATAGATTTCAATAATTTGGAACTACAAACTAAGCTAAACAAAAGTAGAATGAATGTAAGGCATAGCAATATAAGCAGAGATGAATGAAACAGAAAACAGTAGAAAAGGCTAGCAAGTTTTGTGATTATTAGAGAAAATGGTGGAAATATTTAGAGAAAATGATGAAAAGCTTCTATAAAGAAAATCTAAAACTAGATGACTTTTTAAGAACTTCTTCCTGTTATTTGAAGAAGCAATAATACCAATCTTCCAAAATCTATTCTAGAGATTAAGGTTTGGAGACAGAGTTCATTGGACTAGATTATATGTCTTGTATATTGGAGGTCTGGGTTTGATCCTTAGCATTGCAAAGTATCCTGTTAACACCAGTATCATCTTTGTGCACTGAGACTGAAATAGTAGTCTTTGTGTACTGCTAGCATGTGATCCCCAAACCTAAACCAAACAAAAAACAACCAACCAAGCAAAAAACCCCCAAACCTCTCAAACTTTTTGTCTAGGGAGTAGGTTAAAGAGGGTATTCCTAGAATCGAGAGATAATATAGAGGTTAAAGTGCTTCCCTTTTGCAAGGCTGACCCTGGTTTGAACTCAGTACCACCAAGAATGATTCCTGAGCACAGTAAGAGGTAAGTTCTGAGTGGTCTTAGTCCCATGAAACAAAAATAACTAAACAAAATGGAGTATTTCTATTTGATAGGTGGGCCTAGCAAAACCTTCATACCAAAATGTAATGATAATTTAAGAAAATAAAACAATGCACCAATCTTTATTATGACGTGACATAAAAGCATTAAGAAAATGTGAGCAAAGACAGTTTGGCAATATATAAAAGTTTAATAAATTATGGCCAATTTGGGTTTACTCCAAGAAATCATGGTTATTTCATATTCATAACACAATACATTAGCTGAATAAAAGTAACAAATCAAATGATCGTCTAAATACATGCAGAAAAAGCATCTGATAAAATTTAAATTCCACTAATCATTAGGAAAAAAAACCCAGTGCCCTGTGTTGTGACTGTTCTCTGGGTCCTCTGGACCTGGAAGTCCCCATTTCTCTGCCCACCTTTCAAACCCAAAATTGTTTAGATGCTAATGCATCTGCGTCACAATTTCACCCCTTTAAATCCACTAACTCCAAGTATTGTTAGTTTTGATATTTGCCTCAAATACCTCCATAATTACCCTCAATGCAAACATGATTATTAGATATTCTCCTGCAAAAATATTTTAGTTCACAGAGATTATATGAGTAATAGTTTGCTGACATAGATAGAAACACTTCAGACCTCAGGAAATTGGCAATCTGAAGCTCAAATCACAGAGCCCACAAATCTTTAAGAACAATGAAGAAACAAAGGGATTTATATGCTCTAGCAGACAGGGACACTAACTAGTCCCCACAAATCATCAAGTTTAAATAAAGCCTCAAGTTTCATGGGTGAGGAACTTAAATCAATGCTCCATGCAATACCCATGGAAATAAGACAGTCATTGGAAGAACAATTCAACCAGTTGAAAGATGAACTGATTTGGGTTATCAGAGTTCATACAAATGGAAATGAAGGAATTAAAAATAGAATAGAGAGCCACAGCAACAGAACTTAACACGTGGAGGACCATATTGGTGATATGGAAGACAAAATACTAACCATCATCAACAATGAAGTGACAGAAGAGAAGGAAAATAAATGAATGGAAGAGAATGTAATACTTTGTGATAACGGTAAGAGGAATAATCTTTGAATCATAGGAATACCAGCAGGAGAACAAAGTGGTAAAGGGGAAGAATGACTGGCAGGAAAAATAATGAATGAGAACTTTCCTCATCTCTGAAGAGGCACCGGGTGCACAGATTCAAGAGGTCCAAAGAGTACCAAACAAAACAGACTCAAAAACAATGCCAAGGCATGTACTCATGCCAAGACACAGTAATCAAAATAGAAAAATCATGCAATTCAATGGAAGAAAATTTAAAAAGCTGGATAGTCATACTTATATTAGAGAAAATAGTATTCAATAAAAAAAAGGAATTAGAGACAGTGATGGACACTATATTGATTAATAAAATAATAGATAAAGAAATACTATCATCAACATTTGTGCAAATGAGAGCAAATCAAAATTCATAAAACATCTGCTAACAGGGCCAGAGTGGTGGTGCAAGCTGTAGGGCGTGTGCCTTGGACGCTCTAACATAGGACGGACCGTGGTTCAATCCCCTGGTGTCCCATATGGTCCCCCAAGCCAGGAGCAATTTCTGAGCACATGGCCAGATATAACCCCTGAGTGTCACCGAGTGTGTCCCAAAAAACAAAACAAAAACAAACAAACAAAAAAAGTCTGCTAACAAATCCAAAGAAACATATTGACATAAACATAGTAGTGTTTGGAGACTTCCACACTTCCATTTTACTACCAGACAGCAATGAGATAGAATATCAGTAAAGAGACAAGAGCCCCAAAGGAGGAGCTAAAATAACTCTGATTTTGGACATATACAGGGATCTCATTCCCCAAACAAGAAAATGTTTTCTTCTCTAGTACACATGGAATGTTCTTTAGGATAGATTACATACTAGAGAATAACAGAAGCATATAAATTTACAAATATAGAAATTGTACAAAGTACCTACTCAGACATCTAATACATGAAAGGAGAACAAAACACTACTAAACAGTGACTGGATCAAAGAGGAAATCAAGAAAGAAATAAGATTCCTTGAAACTAATGACAATGAAGTTCACAAGCTATCAGAATCTGAGATACAGCAAAAGCTGTATTATGAGGGAAATACATGCCAATGCAGGCCTACATTAAGGGAAAAGAAAAACCTGAAATCAACAACCTAAACACACATCTTAAAAATCTGAAACAGCAAACAAACCCAAAATATAGTAGAAGGCAGGAACTATTAAAAATAAGAGCAGAAATAAACAAAATAGAAAGCAAGAAAGCAATTCAAAGAATTGAATCACAGCTGGTTTTTCAAAAGAATAAACAAGATAGATAAAGGTCTAATTAGTGTAACAAGAAAAAAAAAAAGAAAATCTTTAAACAATTTGGATCAGAGATGAAAGGGGAGAAATTGTATTGGGTACTTAAGTAACTCAAAATATGAGCAGTTATTATAAACAACTTTTATCACCTTGAGCTGGAGAATCTAGAAGAAATGTATAGATTCTTAGAGACTTGTAATATCCAAAAGCTGAGTGAGGAGTAAGTAGAAAGCCTAAAAAGGGAAATCATAAGGAAATTAAGAATATCCTCAAGAAGAAAAGTTCTAGTCTAGAGGGGTTCAGAGATGAGTCCTATCAAATCTTCAGAGATTTGCTTCTTTTACTCCTTAAGATCTCCCAGAACATCAAAAGCACAGGAATTCTTCCTAATACCTTCTATGTTGCTAACATTACACTAATACTCAAAGCAGACAGAGACACTTCTAGAAAAAAATTTCAGAACAATTTACTTAATGAACATCAATGCAACAATCCTTAACAAAATCTTAGTTAAGTGAGAGGCTGGATGATAGCACAGCGGTAGGGCATTTGCCTTTCACATGCTGATCTAGGACAAACCTCAGTTCAATCCCTGGCATCCAATATGGTCCCCCAAGCCAGGAGCAATTTCTGAGCGCATAGCCAGAAGAAACCCCTGAGCGTCATTGCGTGTGGCCCAAAAACAAACAAACAAACAAACAAACAAACAAACAAAAATCTTAGCTAAGTGAATTCCAAAAACATATTTAAAAATACACCCCAATCAAATGGGACTCCTTCCAGAATACAAGGATAGCTCAACATACGCAAATCAATGAACATAATGCACCAAATATATAACATGAAAAATAAAAACCACACTCATATCAATCAAGCCAGAAGCTTTTAATAAGATCCAGTATTTATTAATGATGAGGACCGACAACAAAAGTGGGGTGGATGAAAATTTCTCAATACATATAGTATTTCTGTCTATAACAAATCCACAACCAGTATTATTATTCCTATTTTTTTGTTTGTTTTTTTAGGCCACACCCAGTGATGCTCAGGGGTACTGAGCTATGCTCCTGGCGATGCTCTCATAAATCACTCCTGGCTCGGGGGACCATAATGGATGCTGGAGATCCAACCCAGATCCATCCTGGATCAGCCATGTGCAAGGTAAAAGCACTACTGCTGTGCTATTGCTCTGGCTCCCCAGTATTTTTATTAATGATGGAAAAACTGAAAGAATTTCCTTTGAGATCAGGCATAAGGTAAATAAGTCTACAGTCCCCACTTTTATTTTATATAGTATTAGATGTCCTGGCTATAGCAATCAGGCAAGAAAAAACAAATTAAAGGAATCCAAATTGGAAAAGACATCAAAAATATCACTATTTGCAAATGCCACGATAATATACATAGAATATGATAAAGAGTCCACAAAATACTCCTAGAAACGGTAAACTAATACAACAAAGTAATTGGCTACAGATACACAGAAAACTGTTGTATTCTTCTGTACAATAAATGAACTAGAAGGGAAAGATATTAAGGAGTTCATTCCATTTATAATAGTATGCCATATAATAGTATACCTCCCGTATCTAAATCAACTTAACAAAAGTTGTGGGTGACCTTTTATCATGATAAATATAAACACTTAAAAAAGAGAAGACTTCTAGAAATGAAAAAAGTATTCCGTGCTCACTGACTGACAGACAATATTGTTAAAATGGTTACCTTACCTAAGCTATTTTATGGATTCAATGCAATCTCAAACCAAATTCAGATGATGCCTCAGGACCAAAAAATGGCAATAATAAAATTTGTATGGAATCTAAAGGGACCACAAATAGCCAAAGCCAGGCTGAAAAATAGGAAATGCAGAGGTTATTATCTCATTGCCTAATTTGGAACTGTATTATAAATCTGTAGTGATCAAAACTTCCCGACACTGGAATAAAGGTAAATTTTCTGATCAATGGATCAGAATCAAATACCCAATGACAAAACTTTATGTAAATAGATAGTACATATTTGATAAAGGAGCCTAAAGTGTGAACTAAAATAAAGTAGCCTTTTCAACAAATGGTGCTGGGAAAAGTGGATCACTATGTACAATAAATTAAAACTTGATTCGTATTTTACACTTTACATAAAAGTCAACTCAAAGTGGATCAAAGACTTTGAGATCTGACCAGAAATTAAATTTAAAAAAATCAAGGAAAATATAGGTAGAAAACTCCAAGATTTGAATTTCAAAGGCATCTTCAGTAATCTAACATTGGCAAAGACACAATGAAATAATAAACAAATGGGACAACATTAAATTAAAGAATATTATTGGCCTGGCAAAGAAACATGAACTAAAATGAAAAGACAGCCAACCAAATGGGGACAGTATTTACATTGAACATGTCAGATAAAGACCTGATGTCAAGGACATATAAAGTGCTCACAAAGATCAAACAAAAAAATCAAAATACTATAAAAAATGGGAAGAGTAAATGAACAGACGCTTCTTAGAGGGAGGGAGAGAAGTTATTTCCAAACAGGCACTTGAAAAAGTGCTCAGCATCACTTAACATTAGGAAAATCCAAATCAAGACACCAATGAGATATCATCTTAGACCAGTGAGGATGACACATATCAAAAATAGTAGGAACAATCTGTGTTGGTGGGAACATGGCAAAAAGAAACTCTCATCCACTGTTGTTGGAAATGTTGTTCAGTATGACCCCGGTGTAAAGTGGAGAGTCCTCAATAAATTTAGGATTGAACTACTATATAACCCAGCAATTCCACTTTTGGGTATCTATCCCCAGGACTGAAAAAAATCCATTCTAAAGGTCTTATGTAGACCGTTGTTCATTGCTTCACTTAGTACAGTAGCTAAGATATGGAACCCAACAACATTTTCCATGACAGATGAATGAATTACAAAGATGTGTTTTGTATGCACAATGGAATACTATGCAACTGAGGAATACTATGCAACTGATGAATAATATGAATGATGAAATTATGGAAATGGAAGAAATCGTGTTAAGTAAGCCAGAAGAAGAAAGACAAACACAGGATGAGTTCACTTATCTGTGGTATATAGAATAACTGGATGAGAAAATGTAATATAGTAAAGGGGAGAGGTGCCTAGATCATCTTTGATCTCAGAGGAGGAGAGAGAAGGGAAGAAATAAAGGCAGGGAGGAAAATGATAAAGAAAAGTGATGGGAGAATAGGGATTGTGGCTATAGTTATATAGGTGATATGGGAGAGTGGCGTAGCTATAAATCCAAAGCACAGACTCAACAATCCTGAAAAGATGAGATCTAAGTTGTAATCACCTTTGTATGTATCTGTCAAAGTGGAGTGTGGAGTGGGGTGAAGTCTGGGAACATTGATGATAGGAGATGCCACTGGTGATAGAAGTTGACACTGGTGATTAGGTTGTTGTTAAGATATATGTGCCTCAAATTCAACTATCAATAATTTTGTAAATCACAATTCTTTAATTAAATAAAAAATGCAAAAACCTAGCAAATTAGGAAAAAAAGGGATTTCTTTAATAAGAAAACGATTAGTAAGAGACTGAAGAGAAAGTTCAGAAGATCAGGCATTTGATGCCTGAGGACCACCAAGTTTACCTTATGTGTCCAGAGCCAGAAGTAGCTCCTGACACTTCTGGCTATGCCCAACATCCCCCACAAAAAGGGAAAAATAGTAGTTACAAAGACTGAATGACCAACATCACATTTATGGAAACAAGTTTAAACTCAGATCAAGAGTGATGACATTTTGTCTACGTAGTTCGTTTCAGTTTTGTACTGTTCCTAGTGAGTATCAGGTAATAAAAAGAAGAAAATACTTGAAGAAAATAAAAAGAAATAACCTTATTATTTGTATAGGATCTAGTTGAATATGTATAAAATAAAAAATATGCATGATTAATCAGTTAGATCACTGAATGCAAGATCAATATGCAAATGCACTTCATTTATATTTACAGCCCCCAAAGCATTACCAAATGAAATTTAAAAATATGTTATTTTAAATTACATAAAAACACAAATACTGGGGCAGGAGAGATAGCACAGGGTAGGTAGGGCGTTTGCCTTGCAGGCAGCGACCCAAGATGAACTTGGGTTGGATTTCCGACATCTCATATGATCGGCTGAGTCTGCCAGGAGTAATTTCTGAGTGCAGAGCCAGGAGTAACCCCTGAGTGCTGCCGATGTGACCCAAAAAAACAACCAACCAACCAACCAAACAAAAGCCCCACAAATACTCAGAATTATGATTAAAAAATATATTCTAGAAAATAATCAAAGGGCTCTAGGTCCTGGAGTTGTGGGCTAGATGAAAAACAAACCACAATCACATTGTATAAAACATCAAGATAGAAGGAGAGATGTACCAATTCATAATTGGATAATGCAATATTATAAATATGTATTTCTCTTCAAAATTATCTACAGATTCAATATATTCTGAATTAAAATCCCATAAGGATTTTGAAAAGTGGAACTGGAAGAGAGATAATCAAAATGCATATGTTAATGCAAATGACAAAGAAAAGCCAAGAAACTTGATGAAGAACACTGGGAGAATTTGTTCCACTGCATAGGAAGACTGTAAAAAATCAGCATAGTATTGTCACCCAAATAAAAATATAAAATACAGAAATCAGAAAGAGATTATGCATGTAAAGACACTGTTCAAAGCAAAGCAATTTCTTTAGAGTAGCCTTTTCCAGGACTTGATTACTAGATTGTCTTTACAGAAAAAATGAAGTGGCTTACTGCCTCAGAAGAGAATAAATTTAAACAAATTCTGGCCCATTTTAGGTATTAAATATAAAAGATAAAATAATGAATATTAGGAGATAATAACTTGATCAGTGTTTCTCGACATTTCCCCAACCCTATTCCCCTTATGACCTTATTTCTTTCCTGGAGACACTTGTCCTATCAATTTGGTTATCTAGCCTATCATGTTGTGGTCTCCTACTTATGTAATTTTTACCAGAGACCTTTGAATATCTGTGGGAACTGAGAAATTCTGCTTTAGGGCAGCATAAACTCTAGAAGCATAGTATCTCCACAACCTTGGAATAGGAAACATCTCAAGGGAGGGAAATTTGGGTCACACCATGCAGTGCTCAGGTGGTATGCCTGGATCTGTGGGCTTAAGGGTTACTCCTGGCAGGATTTACAGGGACCATATGCAGTGCTGAAGTTGGTTGTATGCAAGGCAAATGCCTGATCCTCTGTAATATCTATTTATTTCCAGGAAACTTTTCTCAAAGTGAACAATCAAAGCACAACTTTAAAGAGAAATATTGATATAACAAATTACATAAAATTAAGAGCTTCTTTTCCTCTGAAAACATCATTAGGAAGATGGAAAGGAGCCATCAAGTAGAAGATATTTGTAACTGATAAAATACATAAGGCTTGAGTCCAAAATAGATAAAAAATAACTCATAATTAAAAACACAAATTGGGTGTATAGTTTTGAACAGAAACTTCACCAAATGGTCAAAAATACATAAATTATGCCCCATTAGTCATCAGAAAGGAAAATTAAATCCACAATAAAATATTACACACATACCATACCAGGAGTGTTAAAATAGACTACAAAACCAGCTGTTGGTAAGAATATAAAACACGTAGCATTCTCATACATTTCTGTGCATATGAAATTGATCCAACTGCTATGATAAACAAGACTTGGCATTATCTACTAATCCTGAATTTAAGAATATCGTAGGAGGGCCCCGAGAGATAGCACAGTGGTGTTTGCCTTGCAAGCAGCTGATCCAGGACCAAAGGTGGTTGGTTCGAATCCCGGTGTCCCATATGGTCCCCCGTGCCTGCCAGGAGCTATTTCTGAGCAGATAGCCAGGAGTAACCCCTGAGCACCGCCGGGTGTGGCCCAAAAACCAAAAAAAAAAAAAAAAAAAAAAAAAAAAAAGAATATCGTAGGAACCAACAGTTACTCTCTAGGCAAAGATCTAAGTGAAATATGATGTACTCTCAAATATGTGGATAAGAGAATTTCAATGGATCAAGAGAATAGAGTGGACTGTATTTGCCTTGATCAAGGGTCACTTGGTTTGCATGGAGCTGACCAGGGATCAATCACTTAGCATTACTAATCCCTGAGCACAGACCCAGGAGTAAACTGAGCATTTCCAGCTTTGGTCCTCATCACCTCCACAAAGTAAAATAAAAAAGGTTATAATATTATTATTCTAGCTTGTTAAAATTGGGAACAAGCTAAATTGCTATCCCTGTGGACTGGATAGGTAACACTGCCAGGGAGTCAGTTTCCAATATTGTTCAATAGTGAGAAATGATAAATTCTAACCATCTGAGCAAACATGATCAAGCTTAGAAGTATTTTGTCAACACAGGCCATACACAAAAGAATACATAAAATATGTAATAAAAACCCCATTAATAAAATACCAAATGAGAAACAACAACAAAGAAACACATACTCTGGTCTTTAGGGATACATGGTATAGTCTATGCAACTATTTATAAAAGAGAGAAATAGGAATGGGGCTGGTGGGTAACTTAGTGTGGGGAGTTTGGCTAGCAGGTATGTGGTGCCAGGTTCGAGCCCCAGCACTGCCTGCTAATTGCCATTACTGAAGCATTGCTGCCTGTGATCCTGAGATAGCGCTTAGGAAATAATCTTGGGAGCATCACAACGAAAGCTGTTTGAGCCTGGACAGCAATCCAATGTGTAAGCATCAGAAGCAGGTATGTGTCATCCTCACTTACCACCACCACAACAAAAAGAAGGGGGGAATCAACAGAAAGCAGGTCAGTACAGCAGGTAGGGCGCTTGCTTTGCAAGCAAGCAATTGCCAGCATTCCATATGGTCCCCTGAGCCTGCCAGGAGTAATCCCTAAGCACTACCAGTTGTGGCACAAACACTAAACGGAAAAAAAAAAGAAACTACTGGAAAGAAAAAAATTCTTTAGAAAAGAAAGGAAAAGAAAAGAAAAGCACCCATAGCTGTAGCACAGTGAGTGGGAGTTTGCCTTGCAAGCAGCTGACCTGGGTTGGATCTCCATCATCCCATATGGTCCTCCAAGCCTGCCAGGAGTGATTTCTGAGCTTAGAGCTAGGAAAAATGCCTGAACACCACCAGGTGTGCCTCCCTAAAACAACACAAAACAATGACAAAAAAGGAAAGAGTGGGAGAGATTGCTCAGTGGGCAAGAGTGTATGCTATGTACATACATAGGCCTGGGTTCAATTCCTAACACCATTGGGTCCCTGGACACTACCAAGGTAGATCTCATGCATTAAGTCTATGATACCATGACAAGCACCACCCCAATAGGGATTGGAGAGACAGTACAGTTTGTAGGTTGCTTGCCTTGCGACCTGGGTTCAATCACCAGCATTCTATATGGATTTTTGAGCCTTGCCAGGAGTGATCCTTAGTAAATAGCCAAGAATGAGCCCTGAACACAGCTGGGTGTGGTTCCCAAACAAAAACAAAACAAAAGCTGCAGGATAACAATGAGCCATGTTCGGGTCAAGCTGAAGGTGACTTTATGAAAATGATAATACTGTAATTTTTGCCTGAGTGTTCATGCCACACATGTTCATCTTGGACCAATTGCCAAATAATATATTTATTTACATCATATATTTTTTGGTAATATGTTTTAGATAGAGTTGCCCATTGAGCATCAGGTTGAATACTGTGGGGCCAACTTAGATGTAGATTTTTTAGTAAACAATGCATAGGTTGAGTATCTATAAACATTGCACAGTAGTATAAACCTATTTGCCTATTTTCAATATTTTTGTTTGCTTTTGGACCACACCCCATGGTGCTCAGGACTTACTCCTGGCTCTTTTCTCAGGAATCATTCCTGGTCATGCTGGGGACTATTTGTAATGCTGTGGATCAAACTGGGTAGGTTTTATGCAAGACTACCTGCTCTCTCTGACCCCTACAGCCCTATTTTCTATTCTTCATAGCAATTCTTTTATTAGCTTTATTATACAGTATATATGTATATACGTATGACAGATCAAATGTGTTAAATGACTAATGTAAAAACTTTTTTGTGAGCTTCTACCCTTTGTGCTTATTTCTGGCTCTGTGCTCAGGAGGGACTGACTCTTTGCTTAGGGGACCATATTTGATTCTGGGAATTAAACCAGTGACTGGTAAAGCAGCTGAATGCAAGGCAGGTGCTTTACTTCTTGTACTATCTTTTTGGTCCCTAGTTGACTGTTATTGGTCAGGCTTCTAGCCATCAGCAAACTATTTAGCAATTATGTTTGGGAGTCAAATTTTTATGTAGATTTTCAACTGCACGGTGGGGGTGTGGCTATCTCAAGGCTGAGAGTCATATCAACAGGAGGCAGCTGTTGATATTTCATTTTAAAATAAAAAATAAATAAAATAAGGATACACATGAGTTATATTGCAAAGGATAATGTTAACATATAAACTCTGACAAAACTCTAAAGTTGGGGCTGGAGAGATAGCACAGTGGTAGGGCATTTGCCTTGCATGCAGCCAACCCAGGACAGATGGTGGTTTAAATCCTGCCATCCCATATAGTCCCTGGAGCCAGCTAGGAGCAATTTCTGAGTGCATAGCCAGGAGTAACCCCTGAGTACTGCTGGGTGTGACCCCTCATAGGACTGTGAGCTTATAGCTACCATATTCTTCAACTATGAGATAACATAATTTTCAGGGGATTTGTCGTCAGTCATTCTCAGCCACCCTGACATACTTATCATAGACATGGTTCCAGTTATGGAAGTATTTATTTATTTTCCTTCTGCTGCCCATGATCCTGACTTTTAGACAGGTCAATAATCAGACCAGTTTGTGTATGAGCCCAGCCCACTAAAATCTCTAAAGTTACTATAGCTTGATATGAAAAAAGACATTTTTCCAGAATCAATACCAGCTCACAGATGCAGAGAATTCCAATGGCAAGTTCTGAAATTGGAAAGTAGAACTGATCAAATAGTGAACATGGCTTATGTATTTTTTGGCATAAGTTTTATTTGTATATTGAAATTTTATTTATATATTGAAAGATTAAATAAATAGCACTAATATTGTTTCACCTTCATTATCATCTCCTTCCTATCTTCCAGAACCCTAATGACGATATATGCCAGCTTTTTTGTTACCTTCTTCCTCTGATTTCCCATGTCTATGGATGGCCATTCAAGACTGATCCTTCTGTTTAATTCATCAATATTGTGTTCATTACAATCTTGTACCTAGACTAAAATACTATGATATGATGTTACAAAAGACAATGTGAGTCTAGCTTTACACCTCAATATCCTTTATGAATTGGAACACATACATATTAGTGATATAAGAATATGAGTATATGATACAAAGGTGGTCCTGGACACAAATGTATTTTTTCACTTCACAAGCAACCAATACTTGGTGACTATTGAGGCAATGAATTATAGAAAATGAAATATGTGAAAAGGACAACAGAAGCGATGATACCCTTTGGGAATTTGTCTGAATAGAAGGTGGCACAATTTTTTTTTCAATAGTTTATTCAGGGTCAAGTCTGTTGATTAGATTTTAATTCTCCTGGTCATACTTGGTCATACTTTTTTCAAATTCTTCATGTGATGCTATCTATACTTGGCTTTGTGTAACTCAAAATTTCTATCAATTATTCATAGAACAGTTTGTGTCATTGAATCGGCTCTGCAGATGACAGACATCTGGGAGGAATAGCTAATACCCTGGATGATAAAATAAAAATTTAAAATAATCTTGACAAGTAGCCAATTGGTCCCAAACCACAAGATGAAATCCCACAGAGATATATGCTAATTTTTATTAAAAAAATCAATGGCACAAATACAGAAGCTTAACTTTAGATAAGTAGACTAGAAAAATAGAGGTTTAAATTGATTACTAAAGGAAGTCGCAAGCATCAGGAAGGAACTCACCTTTCTTTCAAACCCAAATACAGTAAAAATCAACATATAATAGAAAGTATTAGCTATATACAAAAGAAAGTGAAACCAGAAAAGGAAACTGAATTTGGTTATAGCATAAAGAATGCTATTATGTCTAGAAAAAGATGGTATCAGTTAGAAGGGGAGTGGATGGTGAGCTTGAAACATAGAAATGGAAGAGCTGGTACAGATGATTGGTATGATGTCAGAGCATAAGAGGCTTTTAATTTGGTGTAGTTGATGGATACACACAGACCCTGGGCAGCCAATTTCCCGAGCTTTAAAATTAAATTAGCAAAGTACTAATTATGTGATTTGGGGTAAGTTATGAATGCCCTGGCAACTCATATATAAAATGAGGAGAGGAGTATGCCAAACAAAAAAGAGTGGCTGTGTGGAACAGGCAGTAATGAGGGCATATTGGTACTTTGCTGGTGGACGTGTGTAGCTAAACACACAGAGAGCACACTCTGCTTTCCCCTAATCCCATAAACACACAGAATTCACACCCTACTTTCCCCAAATTTGATTAGCTGAGGCACATAATTATAAGTTTCCCACTCTCACCTAAAAGAAATCAAGTTATCTCCCCCAAAGTTGCTCATGGCTGGTTTGAATCTGTAGGCATTCTATGGTAAGCTACCTACCTGATTGTGAACTTACTGGGGATCCAACATCTTAAGCATTATGTACAGATGTGGCGTGATAACACTATACCTCTAAAATATATACAGTCTTGTGAATCAATGTTACCTCGATATATAAAAAGACTCAGAGGCAAACAAGAAGGGTGTTGGAGAATCAGAATTTTAACTTGTGGTGTAGCATTTAATGAAATAACATGGCAGGTACATATCAGATAATATAGTTTAAATGACCAGTATACCCAGAGCATTGTATAGATTCACTGTAATCTATTTGCAATGCCAAAAACATTCTTCAATGAAAGAAAATAAACATTATTGAAATCCAGATGGAACCAGAAATAACTGAAAGAACCCAAATAGTCTAAATCATTTTAGGATAAAAGAAGCACAGAGACATCATAAAACTATCTTATTAACACAAAAATATCATACAGAATTAAAAGAGACATGCAGGTTAATAAACTAGATTTGAGAACATAGAAATAAAAATTTACATGGGGACAGCTAATTTATGACAAAGAAGTCTATAGCATACAATGGAAAAAGAAAACTTCAATAAATGGAATTGGAAAAACTGGATAGATGCAGAAAAAAAAACAAAAAACAAAAAACACAAATGAACTCAAAATGTATTGAAGGCATGGATGCTAGACCCAAACTATAAAGTACATGAAAGAAAACTTAGTCAAATCATTCCAGGATATCGACTTCCATGATGTATTTGAGGATTTGACACCAACGGCAAAGGTAACAAACAAGCACACAAACAAAAGAATTACATCAAACTGAAAACTTCTGTAGAATTAAGGCAAAATCAAAACAAAATCATATCTCACTGAATGAGAGACAATATTTGCATGTCATATACATTTGAGAAAGGGATTCTATCCAAGAAATTAATAAATTAATACAATTAATAAAATGTAAAATCATAAAATGTAAAATTCATAAAATGTAAGAAATTTATAAAAATTCAGTAATAGGGGCTGGCGAGGTGGCGCTAGAGGTAAGGTGTCTGCCTTGCAAATGCTAGCTGAGGAAGGACCACAGTTAGATCCCCCGGCGTCCCATATGGTACCCCCCAAGCCAGGGGCAATTTCTGAGTGCTTAGCAAGGAGTAATCCCTGACCATCAAAACGGGTGTGGCCCAAAAAACCAAAATAAAAAAATCAATAATAGGGTCAGAGTGATAGCACAGCAGTTAGCACTTTAACCTTGCATGTGGCCAACCCAAGTTCAAACCTCAACATCACATATAGTCCCCAGGAATGACCCCTGAGCACAAGTGTGAGGAGTAATCGTTGTTCAGCCAAGCCCCACAAAACAAAATAATGATAGGGTAATCACTCTGTTAATGAAAAGCTCTTTCTCCAAAGGAGACATACAGATGACCATCAGCATGTAAAAAATGTTGAGTATCACTGATTATCAGGGAAATCTAAATTAAAACAATGAAAGATCACCTCCCAGCTGTATCAAAGGCTTATTTCCAAAAGACCAGAAACTACAAGTACTGGCTGGCAAGGATATGAAGAAAATGAAAGACCCGTTCACTGTTGGTTGAAGTGTTAACTGGTTTGGTCTCTATGGAAAACAGTAGGATGATCTCCAAAACTATTAAAAATAAACTTATATGGTACAGCAATTCCACTCCTAAGCATTTATCTGAAGAACACAAAAATACTGATTTGAGAAGACACGCACACTGTTCAGTACTATTTGCAAAGCCACCATCTGGAAACAACCCCAGTGCCAAATCAAGGTTAAGTAGATGTGGTATACAGATAGATAAAGGAACACTTGCTATCTCTGCAATGCCATGGATTAAATTGAAGTGGGTCAGGCTGAAATACGTAAGAAAATACAAAGAAGACACAGTCACTCCTATGTGAAGAGAAATGAAGTAAAGGAACAGACTAAATCCACTGAAAATAAATTCTTGGACTCTGATTTAAATCCTTGGCAGAGCTAAGGTGACCACAGGAAAAGAGTGGGAGAGAGTAATTTCAAAGTATTGGGGGTGTGATGGTTTTTGATGAAAGGAAAGTGGCATGTGATGGTGGGTATTATATATTTAAAGAGATGTCAGTATCCTTAAAATGGAGTTTTAGGGCTGGAAGATAGTACAGGAGGGGTAAGATGCTTGATGATCTGTTCAATCCTCTGGGAATAACCCTGGAGCACTATGCCATGAATAGATCCTGAACTGCTGGATGCAGTTCACCCATCCCCAAGAAAAATGAAAATAAAACACATACAGTTGTACAAACCAATGTTACTTTAATTTAAAAAAATATTGGGGGCCAGAGAGATAGCCAAGTGGGTAGCAGAGCCTTGGAAATAGCAGACCTGAGTTTGATTCTCTGCATTGCATGTAGCTCCTTAAACACTGCCAGGACTGATTCTTGAGCACAGAGCCAGAAGTAAGCCATGATTCCAAGTCGGGTATGACACTAATAACACACATAAATATAACTAGTATTTTATTCAAAGCATATATCTGAATTGATCTGCATCAGATTCACTCTCTAAAGGTATTTACTTGAATCCATTTATTTGGATATGGTTTTTCAGTTTCTATCTCAGTAAACTGAAGCAGAATTCAGTAAACTATGTTGTCCCAGTTCAATGTGTTTTCTGCTTGTCTACCAAACCTTCTAGTTCCAATAATTTTTAATTGATTCACTGTGAAGTAAAGAGTCATAAAATTAGTCATGATTAATTTCCATGCATACAATGTTCCAACATCAATTCTTTTACCAGTGATTACTTCAGCTCGCTAATGTCCCCAATTTCCTTCCCTGTTCCCAGCCTACCTCTTTGGCAGTCACGTTTTCCCTCTACCATTGTCCTAATGTTCCCATTACTGACATTCTTTCGCGTCCATTCTGGTGGTAAACTTCTTACCGACAACCAATTTTCCTGCTCTTCATTTCTATTGCTTTTGAGTATTTGTTATTCCTCTACTATGTTTCTGTATATCCCACATATGAGATAAGAACATATGTCTGTTCCTTTCCCTCTAACTTCATTCAGCATGAGACTTCCCAATAATTTCTTTCTTTTTTTTTTTTTTTAATTTTTTCGGGCCACATCTGTTGGCACTTAAGAGTTAGTCCTGGTTCTCCACTTAGGAATCACTCCTGGCAGGCTCACTCAGGGGACTCTAGAGGATACTGGGGATCGAACTCAGGTCAGCTACGTGCAAGGCAAACTACCTACCCACTGTGCTTTCTCTCCATCCCTGAAATAATTTCTTTATAATACAACTTCCTAATACCCAACTTTAAGATTCTGCTTTCAATGGCTATTGATAACCTTGGTCATGTTTCAGAAGCTGATGCATACAGGAGGAAAATAATTCTCTAGAGA